>NW_026057582.1:41910970-42087888 GCF_023721935.1 Panthera uncia | reverse complement strand
GAAAATAAAGCATATTTCATGGAAAAGCTGAATTGATATATCTCATATTGAAACATATATAACTCCAATTCAAAGTTCATCATAATCTGTTTTCTTAAACTTAGAGATATCTTTTGGAAAACACGAATCGTACTGTGAAAAATGTTTAGTTAAAAATCACCAATGCCTAAAGTTTCTTTTTTTTCCCTTCATAAATTAAAGGAAAGTCTCATGTATTTTTTTTTGTTTTATTAAAAATAAGTTCTAGATTATGGTCCCCGTTTTATAAAAGCATTTTTCTGTCTGTCTCTCCATGTGTGTGTATACATAGATATCTGAAAATATATTCATCTAATGTAATGTTAACAATATTATTTGGGGATGATTGAATTTGAGGTGATTTTTAAATATTTAGTATTATTCTTCGATGTCTGCTTCTTTTCTGTATGTATGTTTCTTTTTTTATAAAACTAGTGGCTTTTTTTCTTACCAAATAATACAGATAGAAAGTATGTCACTAAGTCAACAGTTGTTATTTCTATGTGGCAGGTTTATTTAAAAATTATTCCTTCTTTGGACTTTAATTTTTAGAAATAAAATAATATTTAACTTTTATGAAGAAGATGAGAGGCAACCCAAGCAGCAAAGAAAGACTTTTTCGATACCTGAAATTTCATGTTGAATTTAAGGCTAAAGAACAACAGCTTAGGAGGACAGGAGGATCGAGAAACACTGGGCTCCATTTTTAGGTTCTTTCTCTGTACTGCTCTAAATCACTTAACATTTTTTATTTCTTGGTAGTTGGATCTGCACACTGATGGACTGTGGGACCACCATGTCAATGATCTGGGTTGTCAGTAAAAGACGTGGTGCTAGAGAGTTTCTCAACCCCACTGATTTGCTTCGGGTCACGTGGTTTTATTTGCTGCCCTGGGAAAGAACTGGGCACACCTTCCAGTCAAATGGAAGCTTCTCTGGAATTGGGAGATGACCAAGAAGGTGTGGAGCAAGCTGAACGTATTGTGGAGATCTTAGTAGAGAAATCGGAGAAGAGATAGTATCTAGAGCAAGAAAATGTACTTCAGGCACCACCTAAGAGGAGTAGGCATCAAAGCCCCTTGGTGTAAAATGCTCTAACTTCCAAGAAAGCCCCATGGCTTGGGACCCAAGCATCACATTACAATGAGCTTCCCATTAAATACCGTTGCTATTCAAACCCAATCCACTGTAAGATTTACTTTTTTTTGCAAGTATTTCCAAAGATCCTACCTTGACTTTGGCTTACATTCATTTGCAGCTTTGTGTGGGGTCTTCCACCTACATGAAGGTAAAGAGAGTAGGGGACTTGACCAAATATGGCCACTCTTGCTGTGAAGCACACTTTCCATGACCTGTGTCTAGAGAAATGGCCTGGAGTCAGAAAGAAGAGCTCTCCTTTCTGGACATTAAATTACAACTTAGAGGAGGATCTGCTAATCAAAACAGCTGACATTTCTAAGGAACCTAACGTGGGCCTGCAACCGTACTAAGTATTGGACGTTGAGTATCTTGTTTAATCCTTATGATCTCTATTATTCTCATTTTGTAGATAAAGAAATTGAGGATTGAGGAAGTTAAGAAACTTGCCTGAGTTTACATGGTCAGTTAGCTGGGTAGCACAGTATCCAGACTCAGTTTTGACTTTCCTGAACATTGTACATCCTTATTGATGCCTACTGGTAAGAGGGAGGATAAGTAAGACTGGTGGTGACCACAATGCATGATCTACTTCGACACCAGAAGGCAGAATTCTTCTTCTTGGTTTTAAACCCCAGAACAACCTCCTTATATATTAAGGCCACATGTAACAATATCAAAAACATAAATTTAAAATAACGATCCAGATAATGCCTATTTTATTAAAAAAACACCCCTAGCCACTTAAAAACCCTCTGAATTTACCAGAATACAAAGAAAAGAATAATTTAACGTCCTTTATAAAAATGCAGGGACACCTGGGTGGCTCAGTCGGTTAATCATCTGATTCTTGATTTTTCATGTTTTGTGGGATCAAGCCCTGTGTTGGGCTCTGTGCTGACAGCATGGAGCCTGGTTGGGATTCTCTCTCTGACACTCTCTCTCTACTCCTCCCCTACTCACACACTCTCGAAACAAACAAACATTTAAAAAGTGCATAGAGGTATAACAATTTCTCTTATGATGCAAGACCATTTAACATGTCTGAAGTCATGGGTGTTTGGAACCTATTTAGAAACATTGCTTCCCTGGTTGAACCAAAAAAAAAAAAAGAAATTTTGCTTCTTCACAAGATATGTAATTTTAATCAGACCATAATATTTTCTGTTTAAGGACCTCAGATGATGGATAAGGCAAAAACCACTTTTTTTTTTTTTGCTCAATGTGCAGTTTTTATTAGTTTTACACATAATTTTGCTTCCTATTTAGTTTCCTATTGAATGTTGCTTATTCAGGCTAGTAAATCAGTTTGTTTTCCTTGAGTGTAAATCAACTAAGTTGGAGAGAGTATTCACATGTTAAGGAGTATAAGTATACCAAGTGGCAATAAACACGCATTTCCTGCATAGATCATCTGGTACAGAAGCCTGAAATCAGTATTCTTTGAGGACTCTGAAGAAGTCTGCCCTCACGAAATTTATAGCCTAGTTGTAGAGACAAAATATGCACGTTAGACACCTTAAAATTTTGAAACCACACATTAACAAAAGCAAAAGAGAAAAGATGTGAAATATAATTAGATACAAAAGTGTTAAGGATATGAGAAGACCAGAATGATTTCAACGAAGATATAAGTAGTAAGGTTTTTTATTTATTTAAAATAAATAAATAAAGTTTATTTATTTATTTTAAGACAAGAGAAAGCTCAAGTGGGGGAGGGGAAGAGAGATAGATTGAGAGAGAATCTCAGGCTTGAACTCACGAAGTATGAGATCATGACTAGAGCTAAGTCAGATGCTTAACCGACTGAGCCACCCAGGTGCCCTGTAAGTGAAGAGTTTTGAACTGAGCTCTCCATGAAGTCTTCCTAGGATGAAACAGACTTCCTAGTCTCAGTTAAATAAAAGTTGCTGCTTGATCTTTTCTTCTTCATATGAAATATGCCAAGAGACATACATGGTCTTGTATCAGTAGAGTTACGCAGTGAACTCTGTTTTTCCTTTAACAAATGGGAAAGGCTTTCAATATCTCTCTTGATTTCTCTTTGAGAAATAAATATTTCAATGCATTTCTTAGATATCAGAGGCTAACAAGGCCATATGTAAATTGCCTTTCATTCCATCCACATTTGAATTTATTTGAGCAGAAGAGCATGGCCACAAAAATCTCAATCTAATATACATTTTAGGATAAATAGCTATTGGTTCTATTAACTTATGCCAAGGTGAGGAGTTGGATGACTTATGGTGGGTAAAGAAAATGTCACTGTACAATCACATATAGATAAAAATTGAAATACACAACACAAAGTAGATTGTTAGCTACAGAAGACACTGAACATATCATGGTGCTTTTCTCGGAGTGACTTTCACTTCACTTCTGTACACAGAAATTCAGAAATCAACTTCTTTACCAATCTGCTTTTTTGCCATGAGCATGTCTCTCAACCCAGTCACTGCAAGTTCTCTTATCATAGTTCCTATTATAAATGCCTTCAAATCCCAAACTGTTATCTTTTTAAAAATTTTTTAACGTTTATTTATTATTGAGAGACAGAGAGACACAGAGCATGAGCAGGGGAGAGGCCAAGAGATGGAGAGACGCAGAATCCAAAGCAGGCTCCAGGCTCTGAGCTGTCAGCACAGAGCCCTACACGGGGCTCAAACTCACAAACCGCAAGATCATGACCTGAGCTGAAGTTGGATGCTTAACCGACTGAGCCACCCAGGCGCCCATCCCCAAACTGTCATCTTGGCATGACTCATAATAACCAGATAGCTGTAAAAGAAATCCTAAGGGAGTCATTTCTGTCCCCTGAACTTCCACTCTGCTCTTTATATATTTATATATATATATATATATATATACACACACACACATATATATATACGTATATATATGTGTGTGTGTGTATATATATATATCTGTGCAAAATACAGAGGCGAACATGGATCTAACTCATTGTTATAGGTCAGCTTCAGCATAAGCATCCCACGTTGTGAGAACACTCATTAGATTTCACTAACCACTAATGGAAATTGTCACAAGAGAGTATTGGAGAAGGTGCAGTTCAGTAAGTTGGACTCCATATCCTTAACACATACATACACACTCTCTGTCTCTCACTCTATTCCACTTTGTCCCCCCCCCCCGCGTTTTTTTAACATTTAGATATCTGTCTACTGTTTCCTTTGAAAAAAGTGTTCTGCCACTTTAAAAATATATGTTTGAAAACTGTTTTAAAAAAACCTATTGTTTTGGGCGCCTGGGTGGCTCAGTCGGTTGAGTGTCCGACTTCGGCTCAGGTCATGATCTCACAGCTTGTGAGTTCGAGCCCTGTGTCAGGCTCTGTGCTGACAGCTAGGAGCCTGGAGCCTGCTCAGCCTGCTTCAGATTCTGTGCCTCCCTCTCTCTCTGCCCTAACCCACTCCCATTCTGTCTCTGTCTCTCTCAATAATAAATAAACATTAAAAAAAACCCCTATTGTTCTGAAAGATGAGTTATAATACAGTAGAACTTGTCTTTTAACCTAAAACTGCTATATTTAAGGGTGCCTGGCTGGCTCAATCAGAAGAGCATGTGACTGTAGATCTCAGGGTTGGGAGTTCAACCCCCATGTTGGGTATAGAGATGACTTAAATAAATAAGTAAATAAGTAAATAAATAAATAAATACATAGATACATACATAAATCTGCTATATTTAAATTTGAATTCTTAGTAGAAAATACTGTATATCAGTGAAGAGAAATCCAGAAAAATAATTAGTTTATCAAATAAAATGCATTCAAAACAAGTGAAATGAAAGAGTAGTATTTAGTAGGTCAAAACTCATGTCTTTTTTCTGAGACAAGAAACGTGTTTGAGAGACCCTACTTGTATCTTACTCAAAGAGTCTAAATCAAAATTCTTTGCATGAATTTAAGGTTATATGAACATAAAATTGTCATCTCATGAAACACATTTGTGCTTTTTAGGATTCTGCTCTTGTGCATACATAAACCCACAAGAATGGGCTCAGTCCAGTTATCTAAGAATTATCTACTTTAAACACGGGTGCCTGTGTTTCATTTTATTTTATTTTATTTTTAAATTTATTTCTTTATTCTGAGGGGGGAGGGGCAGAAAGAGAGGGAGAGAGAGAATCACTGACAGTGCAGAGCCTGATGCAGGGCTTGAACTCAAGAACCATGAGATCGCGACCTGAGCCGAAGTCAGACACTTAACCAACTGACCCACACAGGCGCCCCTCATGTTTCATTTTAGGCTCCTCTGATTGGATGCTGCCACAATACTGGTCTTAGGGGAAGCTGCCCTTGTCAATGGCAGACACTCAAATTAACTTGAAGCTGCTGATATCTTTTATCGTAACCATTGTTCAGAAAACAGAGTCAATAAAGAACTTTGAAACAAAGTCCGCTTTGATTTTTACTTCAAATGAGTGTGATATCTAACAATAATAACTAAATGAGCATTACAGTTTCCAAGTGAGCTTTCATTACCTCATAGCTCATTTGGTCTTCTGAATAGCCTCACACGATGAGTACTATCACATTCTTTTTCTGTTGTATTGAGACTGGGAGAGGTGGGAGGCCAATTTGACAGAAACTCAGATTTTCTGACTCCAAATTCCTCACAGAAAGCAAGCTTACCTCTGATTTAAAGCTTGACTATATCTAACGTAGTAAACATTGAGTAATGTACAGAATTATGGAGTAATTATGTCACACATCTGAAACTAATATAACATTATATATCAGCTATACTGCAATAATAAATAAATAAATAAATAAATAAATAATAAAGCTCATGTGCTTTCATTCAAGGGCAATATCAAACTTTTGATATCTTATGAAGTCTATAGGCAAAAATTTCCTCTCTCAGTGTATTTCTTTGACACACTGTCTATAGAGAAGAGAATGGAGAGAGACAGCATTCTGATGTGAAGGTAAGTGAACATTTCAAGTACATTCTTGGATCCCATAAAATTTTTTTTACCAGTTTCTCCTATTATTTATTATAAATGGAGTCATGTGAATATGTATATACAAGAATGAATGCAAATTGAAAGCATCAAAATGCTTTCAAAATGCAATGCAAGGGACTGGGGACTCAAATGCTATTGCAGAATTATGGCAATTAAGTTCTTAAAAGCAATCTTATTTCATTCATGCTGAGCAACAATTATTCTGAGTTGATTTGTGACTGTGGAAGAAAAAGATCTTCATCATTTACAGTCATAACAGATCTTTTGACTACATTGACTTGTATTTTCTAACTAGTCACTAGACAGTTACATTTAACGAATCAAGTTACTAATCTGTAATAATGGTCAAAGTAGATGTGTGCGAAATCACACTTAGCTTAAAACAAAAGAACACCAACATTTTTCACAAAGCTAGAACAAATAATTCTAAAATTTGTATGGAACCAGAAAAGACCCTGAATAGCCAAAGTAATGTTGAAAAAAAAACCCCAAAACTGGAGGCATCACAATTCTGGACTCCAGGCTGTATTATAAACCTGTAATCATCAAGACAGCATGGTACTGGCACAAAAACAGACACATAGATCAGTGCAACAGAATAGAGAACCCAGAAATGGACCGACAAATGTATGGCCAGCTAATCTTCGACAAAGCAAGAAAGAATATCCAATGGAAAAAAGACATTCTCTTTAGCAAATGGTACTGGGAAAACTGGACAGCAACATGTAGAAGAGTGAACTTGGACCACTTTCTTACACCATACACAAAAATCAACTCAAAATGGATGAAAAGACCTAAATGAGAAATAGTAAGCCATCAAAATCCTAGAGAAAACAGGCAGCAATCTCTTTGACCTTGGCTGCAGCAACTTCTTACTAGATGAGTCTCTGGAGGCAAGGGAGACAAAAGTGAACGTGAACTGTTAGGATCTCATCAAGGTAAAAAGCTTCTGCACAGCTAAGGAAACAATTACCAAAACTACAAGGCAACCAACGGAATGGGAGAAGATATTTGCAAATGACATATCAGATAAAGGGTTAGTATTCAAAATCTATAAAGAACTTATCCAAACTCAACACCCAAAATACAAATAATCCAGTGAAGAAATGGGCAGAAGACATGAATAGACACTTTTCCAAAGAAGACATCCAGATGACACTTGAAAAGATGCTCAGTATCACTCATCATCAGGGAAATACAAATGAAAACCACATTAAGATACCACTTCACATGGCTCAAAGTGGCTAAAATTAACAACTCAGGAAACAACAGATGTTGGTGACGATGTGGAGAAACGGGAACCCTCTTGCACTGTTGGTGGGAATGCAAACTGGTGCAGCCACTCTGGAAAACAGTGTGGAGATTCCTCAAAAAATTAAAAATAGAATTACCCTATGACCTAGCAATAGCACTACTAGGAATTTATCCAAAGGTTACAAGAGTGCTGATTTGTAGGGGCACATGTACCCGACGTTTACAGCAGCACTCTCAACAATAGCCAAATTATGGAAAGAATCCAAATGTCCATCGACTGATGAATGGATAAAGAAGAGGAGATACACACACACACACACACACACACTGGAATATTACTGAGCAATCAAAAAGAATAAAATCTTGCCATTTGCAACAATGTGGATGGAACTATAGCATATTATGCTAAGCAAAATAAATCAGGCAGAGAAAGACAAATATATGATTTCACTCCTATGTGGAATATAAGAAAAAAACAGATGAACATAGAGGAAGGGAAGGAAAAATAAGATAAAAACAAAAAGAGAGGCAAACCGTAAGAAATTCTTAAATGCAGAGAACAAATTGAGGGTTGCTAGAGGGGAATGGGAAGGATGGGCTAAATGGGTGATGGGCTTTAAGGAGGGCGTTTGCTGGGATGACCACTGGGTGTCACATGTAAGGGATGGATCACTGGGTTCTACTCCTGAAACCCATACTGCACCATATGTTAACTAACTTGAATTTAAATAAATACATTTTTCAAAAAAAGAACTTTAAATTAAATATCCAGTACACAACTTCAGAGCTTAGTGAGAAATAAGTTTGTTCATTTATTTTTCACGCTTTTGAAAATGTGGTGTATGTACGCAGTAGCAGAAAAAATGAAAATAATGCAAAACAATACATAGTAAAATTTGTGTATCTGATCACTTGGCCCCCGTTCCCAGAGATAACCACTGTTAAGTGCTTCTTATTTATGCTTGAGACATAGTCTATGTATAGATAAGCATACATATGCTTTCTATGTTTACACATATGGTAACACATCACACACGTTATTCAACACCTTGATTTTTGCCCTTGATGTGTCTTGAAAGTTGGCCTACGTCTCCACGTATGGAGCTAATTCACAGTTCTTCACATTTACATAGTGTTCGTTGTATAGATGTACTATCAGGTGCCCTACCGATGGGCCTTTAGGGTTTTCCTAGTCTTTTGCGATTATTTGCAAAAATGTTGCATTGAATGTCATTGTACACGTGCCATTATTATAGCTGGGAAATAAATTCCTAAAATAAAATTTTTTGACTCCAAACATGGTGCTTGACTAAGAGTTTGTGATGTGACTTATGGTTTCAGCTGAAAGCCACTCAAGAAAGATTTATCATCGTGAAGAGAGTAGGGTATCAAGAGTGTTAGTGATCTTCCTTCACAAACCCTACACTGAGATGAAGGGAGAGCCTTTCTCAAGAAGCGTGATGTGCGCGTGCGTGCGTGCGTGCACAGGTGCGATGTTAGAAGGTCAGGAAAGAGAACGGGGTAATTTGTATCATTTGAGGTCTAGTTACTCATTAAGACCTCTGGGAGAAAGGCTATCGAAAACAGTAATCCACAAAGCTTCCGTCCTCCTTAAGGCTTTATCTCTCTTCCCTCGTCTACGGCATGCTGGCCCGAAGTGGATGAAATGATACACGCCAGAATATAGAGAAAGATAGATAGATAGGACAGATCTCTTTTCTAAATCACAAACAGTGGTCTGTGTGGAGAAAAAACTCCCTCATCCAGATCTGAGACTTCTCATTCCTCAAGGGTATCCTTGGCGTCTCGAGAAAAGATAAGAAGAAATTAGACATATCTGACACTTCTCCACCTCCGGAAGCAATTTTGTAGGCAGAACCAAACTTTCCTAAAACATGCCGCCGCAATTGTGAAACTCTCTCAGCTTAGCTGAGAATCCCCCAAATTTCAAGGTGTGTGAATAAAGGAAGGGTCTGGGTGAGCATAATGTTTGCATGAGATAAAATGTAAAACCCCTTCTCTTCTTTCTTTCTTTTCACACACACACACACACACACACCCCAAAAATTAAAATTACCCAGCATATTTTTCGAGCCAACTGCCAAAAACCTAAATGGAGTTTTTTTGTCTTGCTCTCCACTGCCCACGCTGGCTCCCTTCAAGGCAATTCAGGACAGCATCTGGCTTACCTCATGTTCCACTGAAATACAGGTTCTGAAAAGCAGCCTGAAGATGACATTCTGGGAAGAGGAGCGATGTTCTGTGCGGCAGGGGAGGGACGGGGACGAGGAGCAGGGGGAGGTGGGGAGCGGTGTTAATGCAAATGTATTCCCCGGGCTTACTCGCTGGCAGACCCAGTCGACACCCAGCCATTTGAATGAGGGCCAGCGAGCTTGGCACATCTTCTGCTGGCAGAGCAGGAGCCCGGCCCAGCGTCCTGCTGCGGTTGGCGTGTATACAGCTGTCTTTCTTCATCTGACTCTCCACCACTGCGGCAGACTCAACAGGTGTTGCCAGGGACACAGTGTGGTTGGCAGCTGTCAACTTTCAGTAATCATCTCTGTAGCATATCCCTTTCTATTCTCCCACCCTGTCTCATCTCCCCCTCCACCCCCTGCAAACCCCCGGCACCATTTGGGCCTTTGCAAAGGGCAGAGCTGGGCAAAGATACTGATCCAGGCGCAGGGTCATCTGGAGGGAGAAACCCTGCCTGCGCCTCAGCTGAAGCGCGATAGGATTTTTCGGGGACACAGGGCTTTGGGGGCCGTGTAGTTAGCCTTTTTTATTCCCCCTTGTGAGGCAAGCTACTATTCCATCTTTGCCTGACCTTTATTCCTTCCACTTTTTATTAGTTCTTTTGAATGTTAGCTCCTCCTCTCACAGCCTGGGTGACCTTAACTATGTTCTTTAACTATTCAAGCCTCAGTTTCCTCATCTGAGCAGTGGGCATAATATTTGTTGTCTATGTCAGTGAGATAACGTAGACCAAGTGCTTAACACTAGGTGCCCAGCAGTCAGTGTTTCCTCTCTTCCCTAAAGACCCTAGACTTTCATAATCGCCCTTGAATTCCAAAGATGTGAGGCCTTGCTCTGTTCTGGGCCTTCCCTCCCACTCTTATCAAAGTCAGAGCCAGAAAACACACTGGCCCAGGTAGGCCAAAAGATGTCTTTAAAAGACAGGAACAGGGGCTCTTGGGTGGCTCAGTCAGTTAAGTGCCTGACTCTTGGTTTCGGCTCAGGTCATGATCTCATGGTTTGTGAGTTCGAGCCCCACGTTGGGCTCTGTGCTGACAGTGCAGAGCCTGCTCGAGATAATCTCTCTGCCTCTCTCTCTCTCTCTTTCTCAAAATAAATAAATAAACTTAAATTTTTTTTTAAAAAGGGATCAAGACAAAATAAAAAATAAAAGGAAGGAAGATATAGCTGTCTATTACAGCCTTGTTTATAATTCCAAATGTTGGAAATCCCTAAATGTCCATCAGCGAGAAAAAGATAAATAAGTGGAAAAGCAATGCTGGCCCTCTATGAAGCAGGTAAAATTAGATAAATTCATTAGCTTAGGTAATTAATAAATTACCTGGATGGTTTATGGAAGCACATATAGCCCTCACTGTGTGCCAGATACTTTGTAAATACTAACTCATTTCAACCTCGTAAAAACCCATTATCATCATCATCATTTGCTGATGAGGAAACTGGGGCACGGAGAAGCAGAGTGCCCTTTGCGTGTACCAACATGGATAGATATTACAAACCAGGCCGAGCAAAGAAGCAAGTTGGCAGGATAACACATGCATCAAAGAATCGATATAAAGTTCAAACACACGCAAGGAAATATGGCCTTCACGGAAACACGTGTGTAGAAAAGTATAAAAACAAGGATGGAAGAATAAACACCAAGTTCATGTTGTAGCCGCCTCAAAGCAGGGGGTGGGGTGGGGGGAGAGCAGGGCTGGGAAGTGCATAAGGGAGACTCCACCTTTATCTGTAGGGTCCCACTTATGTTATCTTGAAAAGGACCAAGCGTTAAAGTTAAATAGTTCTGGGTAATGCGTACAATGCTTTTAAGCATATTTCCCTCTGTACTTTGTATTGCGAAACAATGTATATACAGAAAAGGGCATAAAATGCATTTGTAAGGTTTTACAAACAATGATTAAGCAAGTGCCACGTGACTACCATCCAGGCCGAGAAAAAGAATGTAGGAACACAATTTAGGAGCACCGCGGACCCTTTCTCTACCATAACCCCATCCTGCACCCCTCCCAGAGATAATCTCCGTCCTGAGCTCTGGGATGTTGATCGCCTTCCTTCTCCCCTACAATTCCACCACCTCTATCTGCATCCCAAACAACAGAGACCAGCGATCCTGTTTCTGAACGGTAACAAGTGGAATCACGCACTATGTATTGTTTCCTGGCTTTCTTTCTCACAACGTCGTATCCGTGAGATTTACCTGTGTTGTTTCTTGCTCCTTGTCGCTGCTGAATAGACTGCCACTTACAGTTATCCTTTTCACTCTGGATTGGCATTTGGGTTGTCGTCTCTATAATTTTCAAGCTCAAGAGAAAAAACAGATACTTTGTCCAGTGTATTTCAATTCCCAGGAATGAATATCTTCAGCTATTTCCTCGGTTCATCTTTCAGAATGGATGAGAGTAGACTTAGCTGTTTAACCAAGAAAGATCTTTTCCTTAGACTTAGTATTGATTTCTTTTCTTTAGTTTCTTACTCACTTCCCTTAGTCAACAGGTTGCTTTTCTTTGCTACCTTGTTGGCCTTTACATTGTGAGGTACTGTAGTCCAGAAGGGGACTGTCGAGACCATAATCTAACCCAAAGGCTTTGTTTTACGCATGAGGAAACATGTATTGTGCCCTGCAGCTCATTTTTAAGTAATCTCAGTAGCTCTGAGACCTATAGATGGTAACTTGGTCCCCGGAATAGAAGTTTTAAATGTTCCATTGTTTCTGGCAGCTGGTTAATCGTATGTTTAAGAATAAAGCGTTGCCAGAGTCTCTCTGCAGGGCAAATCTACTCTATATGAGAGCCATACTGAGGGCCACAAAGATGTTGCCAAACGTCTAAATGAATTTTTCCCCTCCTCATTATTAATTGCTATACAGCATTGCTTTAAAAAAAAAACCACCCCAGGTCCCAGTGGTGGGGAGGGACGGGCCCATGGAACAGCATTATTCTCCCAGCACATTCCAGTAATAGGGCCAAGTAGAGAGGCATTTCTTTATTGTAAGGGCCTCCGCGATGCCGTAAAAGGCACCTTCCTGCTCTCCACTATTGCCATTAATATGTAAAAGCTTAAGCTTGCTAAAGGGATTATTGCACATCCTATCTGATGGTAAACTGGCATTGCAATGATTACATGTATCTTTTTGTCATTTTCTCGTAAAACATCTTAACTCTTGAACAGTATAATTGGCCTCTTACTAACGTTAATGGATTAAATCAGCATAAATGTAACACGCTGCTTTAAGTGGAAGGCATGTTTGCAATCTCCAGGGTTTTGAATGTATGCTTTACAGCATGGTCATTATATTCATTATATATGTGTGTGCATGTGTGCCCACAAACACATATGTGCACATATATGTTGTGTGTAATATATACATATCATGATAACAGGAAGCACAAATTTCCCAAGTGGGTCATTGGGTGTGACAGTCGGTAGAGACAGCGTTACTTTCAACCTTGCTTCATGGACCCATATATCGGAGATAAAGCAGCATATATCAGCCAGTGGTGCAATGCACCTACTGCTTCCCAGAAGACAGTGCTCCAATAATGCACGATATTGCCCCCAAGTCAACCAACACCTTTGCTGAGACTTCTACCATTTAATCAGGCAGGCTACTGCTGGGTGATGATGTACATGGTAATCCTTTGGCCACAAGTCTGTTTTCACAGCTCTTTTCTCGTTTTTATTTTTATTTTTTGCCATAAAACAGGTCTCTGGGCCTGGGGCGCTCTGAGGGAGACACGATGTTGATGGATCAGGTGGTAATGTTAGCAGAGGCTCTGCAAGCGGGCAAGGTAAACTCTTATCCAAAGTATGGGTTGACCCCAGTAAGATGAACTGCTACCCCCTCCCAGGTGTAAGGGGGTAGATGTGGTTGAACTACCACCATGTGGCTTCTCTGAGGAATGATGGCAGGCTGAAGGCTCAGTGACCATCCCTGCTGCCAGGGGGTGGACTCAGCGGTAGCAGAAGCTAGCTCAGACTTAATGAGGGGGACCCACATGGTATAGGGCCATGCACAGCCTCGATCCCTTCTACGCGATCACTATATTCATGGGTCATTCAGCAACCATCAGGATGGCTAAGAAGAAAGGCTGATTAACATCCACAGGCTGGGTCAAACTCTTCACCTGTTAGTTAAGGGCCTCTTCTGGGGAGGTCATTCACAATACACTCAAAGATACACATGCTTTGTGGCACTCCCACAGGCTTTCTGCTTACCTCTTTCCTCAGCATTGCTCGTCACTGGTCTCCCAGTTCTCTTCCTTCTAGGTCCCCTCACTAATCAGCCAAACTGTTAGCCACCTACTAGGAGCCCATGTGCATACCACCTATATTCATCCGATCTCGTCTACTTTCACACGGATTGGACAATTTGTGTGTAATTAGGAGGCCATAACTAATACTCATCATTGCCCTCCTCCAACACTGATGTTCAGTTTCTGCTGGTGTAGGCGCTTGCCTGGTGGGATAATCCAGACTCTCATCCCTAAGGGACCTGGCTCCCTGGTTATCATGCCCTTTTCAGGCCATAGCTCCTGCGCTTGTCCATTGATTGTTAAAATCGGACCAGGAAGCACCAGAGACACAACATTGGGTGTACCGAGCACCAACCATATTCTTCTCTGCCCCCATTGGGTGGCAGCGGCCCTGCCTGCTCCTGGTAATTACCCATCTCACGGTGCCCTGCAGGTCAAGGCCTCCCCATGCCACCACTCTGTCCTGGCCACTAATTGCAGTAATTGTACCTAGCTTGCTTCTGATGTTTAAAGGCTGCTAACTATAATCCCCCTTTGTTCTCAGAGAGTCCAGTTCTGTGACAGCATCTCCATTACCATCCCTGACCTACCATAGCGTTCCTATGCTATGTTAGCGTAGTCTCTGGAGGCTTTGACGGTCTATCAAATCTTGTTTCACAAGAGATTACTTCCATTTCAAACTCTCCCTTACTCAGTGTTAGGTTCTACTCTCCTGAGTCAGCACCTCCAGGAACCAGTCCCAAGCATACTAACCTGGCCACAGCTCCTTCTGTATTTAGTGTCTCCTCCTTACTCAACCTAGCACATCCCCAGCCAAGCTATGCTGAGATTTGATCTTTATTCTTGGTGTGGTAATTAGGAGGGAGACGGAACATAGGGAGGGAGGGAAGAGGGAGATAGCATGGTCTTTTAAGGCACCTGCATGATTTGAGTCTTCAGCGTGTTCTCCAGTCATGAGGTTCCACTATATCCTGACAAGGAGGAAGGCCCCCTTCTATAGGCCTGCTAGCTCTGGGGAACTTGGGAGTTCTATTTTCAAACACATGTACCTAGATAGCTCCATCTCAAATCACAGGGTGCACTCGGACCTTGGTGTGAGCTCTACTTCTTTCGTGATTAAGTCCTGAGCCTGGTACTCCATCCACCTATACTTTGGCTGTAAGACATGAGGGGCCACTTAAATGTCAACAAGCAGGCCCGTTAGCTTTTACCTTTTCCTCGAATTGGTTGTTAATCACTAGAGCCTGACCTTTTCTCTCTTCAACTCATCAGAGGCACTCAACAATAGCCACACAATTCCATTGTCTTCATAGAATCATTTCTCCCTCGCCTCTTCCACAGTAGAGACATTGCACGAGATAGTGCGTCCGCTTCCACTGGTCTCCCATCCCAATTGCCCACCAGTGGAAGTTTTCACAATTACACTGTGAGAGCATGCTAGGGGCTAGCCATACTCTACCTACTATCAGTGATAGAGTTATTACTTGTTGGCTGGTGACCATCCAGCTCCAAAATCTGATTTTAGAGTCTGGTGCCTAGGACACTTGTGACACCAACTATTTCAGACTGGGTTCTCTGGAAACACCAGGGAATGGGCATAACCTTGAGGGTAGCATTTCCCAAATTTAGACACATCTCTGAGCTGTTAGCCAGCAACATTCCCAGCAGCAGGGTGCACTAGCCCTGGAATAGAGCCCTGGGTAGAGTACCACAGTATCTACGATAGAAAGTTTAAAGTTTCCACCTGATCCCTGCCATTCCCCAGCCCCATTAATCCCATCTAATGGTGGAAAACCCTGCTCCAAGGATGTGAGTGCCTCCCTCTCCAGTGAATTTCTTATACTGAAATGAATACCGTACCCTTTAGACTGTCCCAGGAACTATAGTCAGGTGATGGGTTGTGAGTGTATGCATCATAAATACATTCTAAAATTTTCACACCCTTGAGCCTTCTGACCTCCTCCTCTATGCCAAGGAACTTCTGACATCTCCACTTTATTTCAGGAAACATTTTCAAATTCAGATATTAAGGAACTATCCCAGAAAACTCTTAGACTTGCTTTACAAGTACATGACATAATATTAAACTTATATTCTGCCCTTAATCTAAAACCCTCGAGATTTTTTCTATGTGGGGTCTCCCTTCTCCTGCTAGTACATAATAGCCAAATCTTACTATCCCTTTGCAGATCTTACAGAAACTGACCTAATAGAAAGTCTATCAAGGCCAGGAATCAGTCATGAAAAACGGAGGCAAGAGCATGGTCACTGGAATTGAGAACAAAGTGGAGAGTTGGTGACAAGAGAAGGTAGAAGGGGAGCTGAAGTTGGCCAGATTTTACTATATAGAGGAGAAAACATCTACACTATGTCACCACCTTGAGGTGACCATTCAGTGCTTGCAAAGCTCACTTTAGCAAATGTTCTCATTAGCCTAGTCCCCCTGATGACTTCTCAGGGATATCACTGAGCAGAAGTCCATTTAGTGTAAATCGAGTACCAGATTAGAGCTGGGAGAGCAGCAAGAGTGATGTCAGGTGCTGGGCTAGAGTTCCTTCATCTCGCTCAAGTTAGGACTAGATTGGTTTCAGAGTCAGTGAATGGACTGGGCCTAGAGGTGGGCGGCCCAGGGACATGGAGACATTATACAGAATGGCTAAAAATCTGGGGTAAGAAATAAGATAGAGCCTCCATTCACTTCTCAGTTACTACTCAACCTCACACTTGAGTGCTCTTGAACTTACAGAGCTCGCTAAGTTTCAGTCACCCACTCCTTTGTAAATTGGGGATGATAATAGCCATCTCAGTGGGTTACAATAAAATAAAATACAATGTTACATGTGGAGTACTTGGAATCATGCTCAATGCATAACCAGTACTCAATAAGTGACAGTAGTAGCAAGATTAGTGACTGTTGTTCTTCCTATTAGGGAAGAAGACAAAGGATCAGGGAACAGAGAACCAAGCTGTTAATTATAAATATTGTCAAAAAGAATGGTGGTCTCTGGCCAATGCAAGAGGGGAATTCGCAGGCCAATGCTTAGGGAACTTGGGGAGAGCTATAAATTCCCTGGGGAGTTGGGTGACCTCAACAGTCCCCTAGCAGATGACAGAGCATGGCATCAGATGTCAGGAGTCCCAGAAAAGCAACTTACGTGCCATGAACACTGCTTTCTATAAATTTAAAAATATATGCAAAGTTGGCAGGGAGGAAATAGGTGAATTAGGTAGTTTCATACATGGTGGGATTATAAATTAATATAACCACTGGAAAGCAGTTGACTAATCTATTAACAGTCTTAAAATGTTCATGATCCAATAAGCTACTTCTAAGAATGTAGCCTAAGGCAATATCTCCAAATATGGAAAAATCCCTATATGTAAAAACTAATTCTGTCATATAGCATATAATTTATAGTAGCAAAACATCAGAAGACAACTAAATGTGCAACATGAGGAAATAGTTATGTAAGTAATAATACCAATTATATGAAATAGTATGCATCCCCTTAACATTATATGTATCAAGTATATATAATAACATTACAATAAAATTTTCATGTTAAACAGAAAGTAGAATACAAAATTTGTGCATATATTATGATGATGAGTATATAAAAAAAAGAAACAAAAACTTGAGTCAGAAAAACTACTGATGGGAGGGGGGCGCCTGGGTGGCTCAGGTGGTTAAGGATCCGACTTCAGCTCAAGTCATGGTCTCACACTCCGTGAGTTTGAGGCCACGTCAGGCTCTGTGCTGACAGCTCAGGGCCTGGAGCCTGCTTTGGATTCTGTGTCTCCCTTTCTCTCTGCCCCTCCCCTGCTCATGCTCTGTCTCTCTCTATCTCAAAAATAAATAAAAACATAAAAAAAAATTTTTTTAAAAAGAAAAACTACTGAAGAGAAAAATCCACATCATGTCCCATGAACCTTCTCTCTAAGGTCACTAGATACAAGGCTAACAAACTGATGCAGGTGAAGGACTTGATATCCTAAAATGAGAACAGGAAATAGGTCTCTTCTCTTGCCCCAACACCAAAGGCTGGTTAGTGGCTTCCCACAGAACTATCCTAAAAGGATGCTAAAGCCCTGGGTTTGGCTCAACTGGAAAGAGGATCGAGATCGATTGGTAATGTCTGCCACAGGCAAATGTGGGAACAGTGGTTGGAAATGCTCGGCATATTTGACATCCTTGGGTATGATTCCTCTTTCAGATAATCATAGCATAAGAAATTTGGGTTACTGAGTGAAGTGTGGTGGATGAGGTCCCTCCACTGAGAAGAAAATAGAAGTACGTGACCTTCTACCATTCAGGGAAAAAACATTCATCCTAACCCTGAGAATCACGAGTCCAAATATGTTAAGTCCTCATGGGGTTAGCAAGGAAGATGTTTTGAGGGAACTGGGAGGTTCCCAGAAACCCCCAGAAAGGAGGTTTCAGAGCCCCTCAGAAGTCACCACACAACTGTTTACTTCATAGACTGGGCCCACAGGCGATCCAAACAGAACACTGTGATTATGGGTTCTTCACTTGGCCCATCATCCCCAAAGAAAAGTAGATAAAAGCAATTTCACACAACAGTTCTGAAGAAGCAATTTGCTTGTAAAGATTACGCCTGGAGTCTATCAAGTTGCAGGTGCATTTGTATATCAGGTTTCACTGCCTCCTGACCAGGCAGTAATCAGTCTGTACACTTGACCCAACCTGAGAGTCTCTGAAAGTAAAACACAGAGCCCTCGAGCATCCCTCAAATTATTCACGTCATTGATATTCTTACCACTCTAGTCAGCATCAAGTTACTCAATTGAGTATAAATTTTTCCCTCTATGTTCGGTCAAAGGTTAACTTCTTCAAAGGGAACTGTCAAAACCTGACATCATGTTTGGTTTGCACTAAACGTACCAATGTGCTCCTCTCCCTAAGTCTTTGGGTCATGGTAGAATCAACACATGTTTGAGTTCCGAGCAAAAGCTGGCCTGTGGCAGCTTGGGAAGTGAAGCTCACCCCAGCAGGTAAAACACAACAAACAATGTGGCTTAAAATAATTAGTTGCCATGCTGAGGGATCCATACAGTGTTTTCCTAGACCAGGTGCTTGAAGCTTTCTTTTAGATTAAAAAAAAAAAAAAAAAAAAAAAGGACTGATGGGCAGGGAGAGGAGGCTTGAGATACAGGTTGAGAAAGGAGGCTGGAATTTTCTGGCATATTATAAAGCAGAGCTGAGAAAAGCAAAAGTTGGCCTCCAGGTCTCAGGCATACCAAAAGGCCACATGAAGCCAAAATTTCCCGTGAATAATTAAGTTTTACTCCATCTGGGTGTCTTTTAGTGAAATTATCTAACCATTTCAGTTGAAAATTTTGTTTTATTTCCCAGCGCTCTCCAATTGGGAAAGCTTGCTGTGATCTTTCTTAATAAAGCCGGTGTTTATTTTGGTACTACTAAGGACAAATAAAGTTTTGGCAAAAGTTTCCCCAGGCTAGGAGCTCTTGGGGAATGTTAGCTTTTGCCCATTGAGCTTATTTGCCAGGAACATTTGGATGAGTAGGATAGCCAAAGCATCCAGAAGTATTTTTGCCCATAATTGATTAAAAACATTTTTTTAAATGTTTATTTATTTTTGAGAAAGAGAGAGAGTGTGAGTGGGGAGGGACAGAGAGAGAGAGGGAGACACAGAATCCGAAGCAGGTTCCAGGCTCCGAGCTGTCTCTGAGCCCAATGCGGGGCTCAAACTCAGAAACTGTGAGATCATGACCTGAGCTGAAGTCGGACGCTTAACCGACTGAGCCACCCAGGCGCCCCAACCTCACAATTGATTTTAACCAAAAGATTTCAGTCCCATGTACACTCAGAATTGAAACATGAAGTGCAAGTACATCCGGAGAATTGTGACAATCCAAACGTATCTCAGGTTTATAGAAGATACTTATTGTAAAGGCAATGATGTCAATTTAATTTCAGGTTCCCCAGGAAAACAAGGCATCAGAGCCCTTTCTGCTTTTACTATTTACAAGATGGGCATCTCTGTAGGAAGGAGTGCTGTTCCTTGATGCGTCCCAACCTCGGTCTATTTTATGACTACGTTGAAAATTGTCAGCTTTCAAACATACTTATTATACAGAAAAAGAATTAATCTAGGTCTTGCTTAATTTAATAGAGCTTGGGAGCCCCGATGCCCATTCAGTTAATTAATAATGAAAAAAGAGTCCAAATATCAGCCATTTCTAAAAGCTCTTCAGCATGATGAACAGAGAAAGATAAGCATTTCATTAGTGCAATGACCACTTGCATCTAATTCTTTGATGTGCCCTAGATAAGCAACTCCAAATGCAATTACAAGGGCATTCTTGGAAGATGGTTCCCAGCTGTCATAAATAGAAATGGCTCTCATGTTTTGTTTTTATTCTAATAACTTAATTCAAATAGATTCCTATTGAACCGACAGCATTTTCGTGTGAAAATATTTAGCAACAATCATGTACCAGATAAATTTCTTATAGTACTTCACTGTCCGGAGGTTAAAGTACTTAGAATTTCATGTACCAAAACTTGCTCTTGTGGAAACCCTTCTGTGATAACAGGAAATCCCCCCAAACTTGGAATAATGGAGAATATTTAAGCCCATTCTCCATTCCAGTCCATCTGATGCTTGGTTCTAGCTGGTTGCCTCCCACAACAAGAGTGTCCAGTTTAGAATGCCTCCAATAGTGAGCAGCGTGACATGCCCTTCTAAAAATAACTTATTCCATTTTGGACAGTTGTAGCTTAAAAAAAATTTTTTTTGCATACATTAAATCCAAATCTTCTTCCCTGTAATTTCCATCAATTCATCTATGCACTGTCTTCTGGAATCACACTGGATGAGCCTATTGAAATTCCCCTTTCCAAGGATAATCATCTACAATATAATTCCTCATAGTTTGTCTTCTCTTTTTTCTTAAGCTTTTTAAAAAATGTATTTATTTTGAGAGAGAGAGAGAGAGAGAGAGAGCAGGGGAAGGATAGAGAGAGAGGGAGACAGAAAATCCCAAGCAGGCTCCATGCTGTCAGCGCAGAGCCCAATGTGGGGCTCAATGCCACGAACCATGAGATCGCGACCTGAGCCAAAATCAAAAGTCAGGCGCCTGACTGAGCCACCCAGGCGCCCCCTCAGTTTCTCTTTTCAAGATCCTTTATTCCCATAACTCTCTTTTGATTCAAAGACCAGCTTGCCCACCTCCTTATCTGGTTGACCTTTGTAGGAGAGGCAGTATCATTTTAAGTAACAGATTGCTTATCAATTTTTTTCAAGTGGGAACCAACAACTTACAGGATTGTCATAGGGACTAAGTAAAGTATCAAATACAGTATATGCCTAATAAATGTTTCTTTTCCCCTTCCCAACATATAGTGAGGCACCTGTAACCAAATGACATAAAATACACCGTTTGGGGCACTGTCCTTCTATTAACGTAAAGTATCAATGTCTTAACTGAAGGTTGGTATTTTCTGCAGCTAAGTCACACAAGTGACTAATGTTATGGACTGAGTGGTGTCCATATTCATATTGGACAAAATTCATATGTCAAAGTCTTCAAACCCAATGTGATTACATATGTAGAGATAATCAAGGTTAAATGAGGTCCCGGGGAACCCCGATGTGATAGGATTGGTATCTTTATGAGAAGAGGAGAAGAGACTGGCTCTTTCTCTGTGCCTCAGAGGAAAGGCAATGTGAGGAGGCAGCGAGAAAGTGGTCGTCTGTGAGCCAGGGAGGGAAGCCTCGCCAGAAACTGAACTTGCTGATCATGGACCTCTGGCCTCCAAAACTGTGAGGAAAGAAGGGTCTGTCATTGAAGGACCCAGTCTGGTATTTTGTGATGGCGGCCTCAGCAGACTAATATGGGTCATCTGTTGTCGGTCAAAATGTCTACATTTCCCCCTTCGTATATAGCTGTTAAGCTGTGTCTACCTAACATACCTGAAGCATTATGAGAAAGAGAGGTGGAGAGGCTCGACATGACCTTTTAAGTGATTCACGAGTAACTCTTTCAGTCAAATGTAACAGAATCTTACCCAAATGTCTACGCCAGCTCATCAGGTTATAGTTGGTAGAAGGACACAATTATGAAAATTTGGAATAGTGTTGCCTCGTCTCCAGCCTTCTGGAACCTCCTTATTTCTTCCTTTTTTCTCCCCCCTCAGGAATAATAATAATAGCAACCATTGCTAGGCACCATGCTAAGTGCTCTGGGTGGATTCACTGACTTAATCTTTTTGTGCCTCAGTTTTCTCACCTATGAAATGTGCATGACAGAAATAATGCCTGCCTTATAAGGTTGTTGTAAAGATTAAGTGACTTAGCGAAAGTCACGTAACTACTAAGTGGCAGAGGCCAGATGCAAGCTGGCTATAGGACCTTGGGTAAGTTACTTGGCCTCTTTGTGCCTCAGTCTTCTTATCAATAAACTGAGGATAACAACAGTACCTGCCACATAGGGCTAGTACAAGAATTAAATTATTTATTACGTGCAAAATGCTAGGAGCTCGCATACTGTCCTGTAAATCACCAGACTCAGGCCTGCTCTCAAGGCTAAGGCTAGAATTTTCAGCTCCCTGAGGGCAGGACGCTGTTTCTGTCTTGTTCACTGGTCTATTCCCTGCTCTTAGTGTGTTAACTGACACACAGCAGTCATTCCATGGATACTTGTTGAATCAGTCAGAGGCAGGTAAAAGTTGTGGACGAAAGGTTAAGAATAGGAGGACAGAAACTGGCAAAGGGTGTGTTTAGCTCCGCCTACGATGCCTCCAGTTTTCTCAGGTCTTATTTTCTCCATACAGGCCAAAGGGTGTTTCTGAGAAATCCCTCCCTCTCTCTCGGGAGGAAGAGCCAGGGTCCCTGACGTGCACTCTCACGCGTTTCCAAACCTTCTTTCAGGGTCCTGCCACATCATAGTCGCCGATTTTTGTCTTTCCGGTCGAGCTGCTAGTGCCACGAGTACTGGGCCTTATCTTCCTGCTCGCCAATGGGTCTCCAGTGCCCCGCACATAGCAGTTGCTCAATAAATAGTTGTGAAAGAAAGAAATGAGAGAAGGAGGAGGGAGGGAGCAGGGTCAGGAAGGGACCTAGAGAGAGAAGAAGGGAAGGAGGAAAACAAAAAGGGTTCTGGGAAGTTCTGTCGAGGAGGAAGGGTGTGCTGGTGGAAAAAGCAAGGAAAGGAATGACATAAGAAGAGTAGTGGGGGTGGGGTGGGGGGGGGCGCCTGGTGGCTCAGTCGGTTAAGCGTCCAACTCTTCATCTCGGCTCAGGTCATGACCTCACAGTTTGTGGGTTTGAGCCCTGCATCAGGCTCAGTGCTAACAGTGTGGAGCCTGCTTGGGATTCTCTCTCCCTCCCTCTCTCTCTCTTAAAATAAATAAATTCAAAAAAAAAAAAAAAAGGAACAGAGTAGTTGGTACATAATCCATCTAGGCTGAGAGACTTGAATTTGTTGTAATCAGCTACCTGTTCTCTTGCACTCACCTCAGTACCATGGGTTTAGGTCTGTCATTGCCAATGTCTGATCTCTTTTTCAGTCTGACAATGATCTTGTTCCTGGATTCTGGAGAGAGTGAAAATGCATGTGGAGCCCGATGACTAATGACGCAACACAGGGGGTAAACTCTGCTATCCAGGAGGAAAGCCCTAGAGGAGCCCTGAGGGTAGGGAGGATGGTTGTGCACTGGGGAGGTCAAGAGAGTCTCCACGCAGGAGGATGGAAAAGCCAGCCTGAGAACTGGCAATGACAAAGGGCCAATGAAGATGAGGAAACAGGGACCTGAACTGTCAGCCTCACAGAGGATGCCAACCAAGGACAACTGGATGATTGTGAAAAATGAAATAACGGTGTGAGTAATAGCTAACATTGAGCATTGCTTTGAGCCAAAAATTGTGCTAAGTGCTTAACAACATATTAACTTCCATTAACGTATACTCTAAGTATATGTAGGTATACATATGTATGTATACCATTTTCCAGAAGGAGTCATGTCACAGAGGGGTGAGCTAATATGCCTACGATCACTCAGTGCGTAAATGGCAGCACCAGCCTATGAGGATATGGACCGGGACCCACTCTGGCAGACAAAAGAGTACATGTATTGTCCTGAAAGAGGGCAGCCTCTGAAGCCAGTTGTGTTACAGGGTATAAAACTAGAAAATTCAAGTCCTCTGAGATTATACTGGGAAGATGGGCAGACCAGGACGAGTTGCTTCCAGAAAATAAGGATAAAAGAATGGATGAAAGGGTTGAATGATTACTGAGTGTCCATCTGACATCTAGCCCCATGTTCCTTCTGCTAAATTCTGACACAGAGACAGAATCACTTACTAGAAACCCCTTCCTTCCCACTTTGGAGGAATTACTCAATTGTATGCCCATTTGTCTAGAGAGAGAACGTAAAACAAAGAAAGTAGTGCGCCGCTGAGAAGCCACCCAGAGGCGCTATCCTGTCACCTTGCCCAGCAGAGCCAGCACTGCCTCAAATGAAAAGTTGTAAGGATCGGGCTAATTTTCCCTCGAATCCCTTTGGCTGGTCATAGCTCTGCTCTGCAGCGCAAGGTCCTGCTCTTCTTCAAAACTAAACTCATGAATGGAGCCAGACAGAAGAACCTATGTGGATAACATCTTCCTTTGCATGAGATTCATCTTCAAAAAATTGTAAAGCTTGTGGAATGGTGGCATGGAGTTTGGGGCTGGTAAAGCCTGAGCACAGATCGGTAGTGGATCCTGCGATGTGCCAGCCCACATCCTCCTTCACAGCTGAAGAACCAAATACCCCCACCGCTGGGAGTGTTGTTGGCACACAGCCCCTGGTGTCAACCCTCTCAGGGAATATCCTGGGTGAAGAGAGCTTCTTCACATCAGCGACACATATCCAGAGACTGATGTGTGCTTCCAAGGCCCTTCCCCACCAAGGGGCAAATCTGAAAGATCATCCTTTCTCCAGAGCTTCCCGGAGATCAACTGAGATCTCGACGGAGACTGTTTCCCAGCTCAACTTGTCCCTCTGAGTCATCCTCTGCCTTCCCCACTATGGTGTTGGTTCCAGAGCACTCTTAATGAATATCCTACATGTTAGTCTCCATTTCAGATACAGCTTCCTGGGGAATCCCACTTGTGACAGGATCTGATCAGATCATCTTTCGAGAAGGGGCACTCTAGTTGACCCTCCACCCATCCACACCCACTAAAAAGTAGTGCATTTCTTTGTTTAAAGTTTATTTTTATTTTATTTATTTTGAGGGGAGAGGCCAGAGAGAGAGGGAGAGAGACAGAATCCCAAGCAGACTCTGTACTGTCAGTGCAGAACGCAATGCAGGGCTCGATCTCACAAACTGTGAGATCATGACCTGAGCCAGAATCAAGAGTTGTACACTTAACTGACTGAGCCACCCAGGCGCCCAAAAAGTAGTCCATTTCTAAAGCATGTTTCGGAAGGAATATTTGAGGGCTGGGGAGAAACCTTATTAGCTTACCTCATTAGAACTACGTCTTGCTTTGCTTTTCCCCACATATCTCTTGTTCTCACACCGTTTCATTCAATTGCACTGTGAGTTGCTTAAGGGTAGGGCCCTCTCTCATACATCTTGTACCAGCAGTGCCTAGCAGAGATCGTAAATGCTCAATACGAGACTTAATACCTGTCTTCTCCTCTCACTGCCATGAATCCCAGATGCATTCATGTCTTATTCCTGCCATTTCTAACAATCTCTTATAAATGACAAGCTAAGGTAGTTTGGAGAGAATCATATGTTAATCATTTGTGTAAGCCTTTAATCGCTAGACCCAGACTTTCTTGACCACTGGCTTAGAAATCTTGGGAGAGCGATTAGGTGTAGCGCTGACTGGTGGCCCTAAACAGATATGCCATCATTAAAATCCCCAGAATCTGTGAATGTTGCCTTATTTGGAAAAAAGATGTCTGCAGATGGAATAAAGGTAAGTATCTTGAGATGAGACCATCCTGGATTACCAGGGTGAGCCCTAAATCCAATGACAAGTGTCCTCATAAGAGACAGAAGAGAAGGAGGCCATGTGATGGGCAGGGATGGAGGGGGAGGCAGAGACTGGAGTGATTCAGCTGTAAGCCAAGGAGTGCCTGGAGCCATAAGAAGCTGGAAAATGCAAGAAATGCGATCTCGGAGCCTTTCAAGGAGCTCCTGCCCTTGATTTCAGATGTCTGGCCTCCAGAGCGAGGAGAGAATACATTTCTGTTGCTATAAGCCACGAGGTTTGTGGTAATTTGTTACAGCGGCTCTAGGAAACTAATACATTAGGTCTGGAAAATTCCACATGGTGTTAGGACTTGGATTCCTACGCCAGCAACTCCCAGACACCACTCTGTTGTCTCCCCCTTTGCAGATGACCTCAGCCTGTGTTCGTAGGGCATTGAGAACGCTCAGTAAATCTTCAGTGGTGGTTCCAGTGCCTGGGGCACAGCATGGGCCAAGGCAGGGCCTGAAGACAGGCCAGGGCACTTAGACACTCCAGAAGAGGGAAGGACAGGCTCACTCAGGTGGCTTTCATAACATGGAATAAAGATTTCTTTGAATTAATAGTCCAATTGCTCAAAAACAAACAAACAAACAAACAAAAAAAAAAACACCTCAAGAGAAGGCAGTACTATTAAATGGTGGATCATAAACCTTGTTGGAATCGAAAGGAAAACTAAGAAACACCACAAAGGAGCAAAGGGGTAAAAAGAAGAGAGGCGAACCAGGTAACTATAGAGAACAAAGTGAGGGTTGCGGGAGGGGTGGTGGGGGAGGGGGTGGGGCTACATGGTTGATGGGGATGAAGGACCGCACTTGTTGGGAGGAGCACCTCGTGATGTATGGAAGTGTTGAATCACTGTATCGTACACCTGAAACTAATATTACGCGGCATGTTACCTAACTGGAATTTAAATAAGCACTTAAAAAAAAAAAGGAATAGAAAGGAATTTTTAGCAGTCACAGACCGATCTTGATTGTAGAGGAGAAAAGTGAGGCGGCAGCGTGTTGGTGGCCGATGACCAGGCATCCAGTGGGAAGAGCCTGACGCAGGGCTCAGGAGCGCAAATTCTCACCCGGCGTTCTTCTTGACCTCCCTCTACTAATGCAGATGCTTGGAACAGCTCTCTTTTGGGTCGCCTTCGCAGTTCTAAATTACCAGAGAGGATTGCATATCCATGAATTTCAAACGAGCTATGTAAAAGTAAAGTGCTCATCTTCATTTTTGAAACTGGCTGGGCTTTGGACAGATATCTAGAATTCCAGACCAGGTTGCATCCCGGCGACGTCCGGCTGGATGGAAAGAGAAGCAAACGGACAAAAGGGAAGGGCTTCGGAGCGGACCTCCCAGCTGCCCGGGGAAAACGGCTTTGAGGCAGTCAGCCCCAGCTAGGAAGAGCCGTGGTGAGGCAGCGTGTCTACACCCTACACATACATATTCAGGCGCTTTGTCAAAAGAGCCCAGTGCTGGAGCATTTCAATTAACAAAGTGGGATGGTTTACCTGATAAAATGCTCCCTGTGTGAGTGTAATTACATATTTATACCCCACAGAGATTTTTTTAATTTCTGTTTGGTTTGTTTCCCTTGAAAGTGTTTGTCACTGGAAGTGTTCTTGATGTGCCGTGCTAAAGCAGTGTTGGCCAACTGTGTGGCTGGTTTTCATTTTAGATTCATTACAGTTTGAAGATGATGCCTTCCCCCTGTCAACACACAATATTGATACTTGCACAAGAAGACAATGCATCAAGGGACAGGAAAAGCATTAAAGGGATGCTGTCAAGTACCTGTCTTCGGGCTCTCCCCTAGTACTTTTCTCTTTTTAACCCACCCAAGGCTGCTAATTGAATCTAAACGGCTGAAAACATGTTTTCTTCCTTTGCAAGTTTGTGCGTTTCTGTAGTCTGTTCGTAAAGCTTTTCCTTCACCCGCCCCCCCACCCTCCCCATCAATATAGCAAATAAAGCTGAAAGAATGGAGCTCCTTTCCGGGGTTCTCCACCCCCCGCCTTTCCTGAGGAATACACAGACACACAGATATAGATTGCTGATTAACTGGGGTTGCTTTCATTCCATCACGAAGCAGCAGAGTCCCTGCTGTGTCCCCGGTGCCACTGACAGGCTTCGGGTGTACAGCGATAAGTCTTAGTCCCTGATCTCATGCCAGCAGAGAAGCCAGGTGTGGAGAGGAGCAATTACAGCCTCGTATAGCAAGTGCCGTAACCAAGGTATGCACGCAGCACAGGGGCGGCACCGGGGACACGGAAATTAATTCTGCCCAAGGCAGGCTTCCTGGAGGAGGAGGTGGCTCCTAAAGAGATCCCCCCACAGCCATGAGAGCTTACCAGTTGTTCAGACCCGTGACAAAGCCCTGAATAAGACCAACATGGTCCCTGAACACATTCTTCTGGGAGGGAGCAGACATTGAGGAGGAGAACAAACAAAGAAGATAATTGCAGATGGTGATGTGTGCTGGGAAGGGAGTAATGTGGAAGCTCCTTTATACGGGCTGGTAAGGGAAGGCCACTTCGAGGTAACATTTGAGTTAAGACCTACAGGAGGAGGCGTGGCAATGAGCTATTCACAAGCGAAGCTAAGGGAAGGGTAAGTGTCAGGCCCAGGAAAGGATGGGAGCAGGCAAGTAGCATAAAGGAGGCAGGTCTTGCCGAGGTGGACAAGGGGAGCACTTAGCTGGAGCCAGGTCCCAGAGGGCCATCAAGGCCATGGTAGATGGTAGTATCTTATTTCTTGAAACAGAAATCAAAACCAGAATGAGAAATCACATCACACCCATTAGAATGGCTGTCACCAAAAAGACAATGGATAACGAGTGTTGGTGAGGATGTGGAGAAAAGGGAACCCTTGTGCACTGTTGTTGGGAATATAAACTGATGCAGCCACTGTGGAAAACAGTGCGGAGGTTTCCCAAAAATTTAAAAATAGAACTACCTTATGATCCAGCAATCCCACTTCTGGGTATACATCCAAAGAAAATGAAAACAGGATCTCAAAGAGATACCTGCACTCCATGTTCACTGCAGCATTATTGACAATAGCCAAGATATGGAAACGACTTTAATGTCCATCAACAAATGAACAGAAGTTTTATATATATATATATATATATACACACACAGCTATGAGAAAGAAGGACTTTCTGTTATTTGCAACAACATGGATGGAACCCCAGAACATTATGCCAAATGAAATCAGTCAGACAGAAAAGACAAATACTGTATGATCTCATGTACATGTGGAATCTAAAAAAGATAAACCCATAAAAACAGAGTACAGAGCTAGTTACCAGGGGGCCAGGGAGTAGGAGAAATGGGGAGATGTTGGTCAAAAAGTAAAAACTTCCAGTCATAAAATGAATAAGTTCCGGAAATCTAATGTACAGCATAGTGATTAGAATTAATAATACTGTATTAGATACTTGAAACTTGCTAACAAGATAGATCTTAAATGTTCTTACCACTGGGGCACCTGGGTGGCTCAGTCAGTTAAGCGGCTGACTTCGGCTCAGGTCATGATCTCACGGTCCGTGAGTTCGAGCCCCGTGTCGGGCTCTGTGCTGACAGCTCAGAGCCTGGAGCCTGTTTCAGATTCTGTGTCTCCCTCTCTCTGACCCTCCCCTGTTCATGCTCTGTCTCTCCCTGTCTCAAAAATAAATAAAACGTTAAAAAAAATGTTCTTACCACTAAATAGAAATGGTAATTATGTCACGTGATAGAAATATTAGTTGACACTATAGTGTAAACATTTTGCACGCCATAATGTATCAAATCCATATGCTGTGCACTTTAGACTTGTACAATGTTATATGCCAGTTATATGTCAATAAAGCTGGAAAATTTTTTTTAATGTTTATTTATTTTGAGAGAGAGATAGAGCATGAGCAGGGGAGGGGCAGAGAGTCAGGGAGAGAGAGAATCCCAAGCAGGTTCCATGCTTAGCATGGAGCCTGATGCAGGGTTCAATTTCACGACCCTGAGATCGCTACCTGAGCCGATATCGAGAGTCAGATGCTTAACTGACTGAGCCACCCAGGCATTCCAAAACTGGGAAATTTTTTAAATTAAAAAGATTTTATTCCCAGAAAAATAAAAACTCATCGACGAATTTTAAGCCGAAGAATGACATGATTTAGGTTGTTAAAAGATTAGTTTGGCTGCTGTACAGACAATGGGTGAGGGAGCACTAGTTGGAACCATAACAAAATCGAGAAGGTAATTTGGATAATTCACTGGTTAATGTCTATCTTCTGTAATAGATTGTAAGCTACGTGAGGGCAAGAGCAATGTAACAACATAAATTGCAATGAACTGCCAGACACATGGTAGCAACTCAAGGACTAATGAATGAATGCATGCCTGAATGAATGAATGGCATTCTGAGCCCAAACCAGCCTACGCAAAGGCAAGGGAACTTATTGACTTTACAGCTTGTCACAGACCAGAATTCCTTCCATTCTGAGAGCTGGAATTTGTGCAATGAATCCATCCAGTGGCACTCCCATACAAGCCCACAAGGAATCAAACCTGCCCTGTGCCTCCCTCATGCAGCTCAGCCCATTCACTCACATTCACCGGCACACTCCTGGGAGGAGGCCGCATGCAAGAAAGAAGCAATCAATCTGTTAAGTTGTGCTGGCCCAGGACAGACAGTACATAGAGCCACTGAAAGCCCAGCACTAGATGCAGTGTGGATCACTTGAGTCAAAGACACATGCTACCCGTAGCTTTGCTGGTAGTTACTACAGAATTAATGTTGCTAGTAGACTCCTTTCTTCCACATGGTGAGACTTGCTGGGCAGCAGGAAAGAACAAGACCAACCAACCAACAAACAGAAGAAATGCACAAGTCAAGAGAGAGAGACACAACAAGGCCTCATCATTGAGGTCCTGGATCCAGCAATGCCTGCCTTCCAGGCGACATGAAGCACATTTGCATTTTTGTCTAATCTAATTGAAGTTGGAATTTTTATTGCAACAAGCTGCTCTCCCTGGCTTCGTCCGATTCTCCTGCTCTGGGAATCTAGAACAGAAGCCATCTGCCGGTAGGCAGAGAGCATCAGTGGGAAACTTGGAAGTCAGGTGGTCAATTCTAGCTGACAGTCAGGGAGACACAATCCACACAAAATTATGTCAGTTCAGTTTTTGTATTAGGCCTCTGAATTCCTGATATTCTATATTCACAGGATAGCCTCTTTTTGTCTTATTTTATTTTATTTTATTTTATTTTATTTCATTTTTTATGTACACATATCCTTTAATATATTTCTGTCACTAGTCACGTTTCATTTGGACTTGCTAATTTTTTAAATTTAAATTCAAGTTAGTTAACATACAGTGTAGTCTTGGTTTCTGGAGTAGGACCCAGTGATTGATCTTTTACATGTGACACCCAGTGCTTACCCCCAAAAGTGCCCTCCTTAATGCCCATCACCCATTTAGCCCACCCTCCTATCCAGCCCCCATCCAGCAAACCACTGTTTGTTCTCTGTATTTAAGAGTCTCTTATGGTTTGTCTCTTTCTCTGTTTTTACCTTATTTTCCTTTCCCTTCCCCTATATTCACCTGCTGAGTTTCTCAAATTCCACATATGAGTGAAATCATGTATCTTTCTCTCACTGATTTATTTCACTTAGCATAATACATTCTAGTTCTATCCACGTTGTTGCAAATGGCAAGATTTCATTTTTTTTTATCGCCAAGAAGTATTCCATCGTGTGTGTGTGTGTGTGTGTGTGTGTATGTGTGTGTGTATACACCACACCTTCTTTATCCATTCATCAGATGATGGACATTTGGGCTCTTTCCATACTTTGGCTATTGTCGATAGTGCTGCTATAAACATTGGGGTGCATGTGCCCCTTCCAATCAGCACACCTGTCTCTACTGGATAAATACCTAGTAGTGCAATTGCTGGGTCGTAGGGTAGTTCTATTTTTAATTTTTAAAGGAACCTCCATACTGTTTTCCAGAGAGGCTTCACCAGTTCGCATTCCCATCAACAGTGCAAAAGTGTTCCCCTTTCTCTGCATCCCCACCGATTACCTATTGTTGCCTGGGTTGTTCATTTTAGCCATTCTGACAGGTGTGAGGTGGTATCTCATTTTGGTTTTTTAATTTGTATTTCCCCGATGATGAGTGATGTTGAGCATCTTTTCATGTGTCTATTAGCCATCTGGATGTCTTCTTTGGAAAAGTGTCTAATCATGGCTTCTGCCCATTTCTTCGCTGAACTATTTGTTTTTTGGGTGTTGAGTTTGGTAAGTTCTTTATGAATTTTGGATACGAACCCTTTACACAGGATAGCCTCTTTTATCATGCCTAGGAGAGCAACGTACAACAATGGGTCCAAGAGAAGCCCTTTGCTGGCTACTTTGAATATTTGGGCTCTGAGTCACTGCTTAGGGTGTCACCATTAAGTGCAAGAGTATCGACTGTTTTGGAACAAATGCACCAGTTCATGGTAGAGGCCCGCTCTCTGGGAGCCACTGTATTGAGATTCTGCCACTGACTCTCATCTAGATCGTGAACAAATTATTCCCCTCTGCTGTGTGCCCCTTCCTCCCATCATTTTCCTAAATTGCTTTTTTTAAACTTTTAATTTCCCTTCAAATACAGTGAACATGCCATTTGATGTTCCCACAAGCTCACACTGGATACTATGGAGATGAACTGAAGATTTTATCACTATTCATCGTTCACGGACACAAAAATAATCAGCAAAATAAAAGCATGCCAAAGAGTAGAGAACTCTGAGTTGGTGGTATATTGTGAACCAGACAAGGGACTCCTCTTAATCAGATCGTTAGAGAATGGCCCCGAGATTTAGTTTGAATTTAGATGCTGAGAACTCCTATAGCGTAAGGCACACTCATATATGAAGGACATTGAAACACAATCTGATACTTTTCCATTGGTATGCAGGCTGTGATGTCATTTTAAATAGTGTGTGAAGTTCAAATGCTTGAGATGTTTGCTGTATAAATCAATAATAATAATAATAATAATTGCATATTTATCCACGAGGCTACCTGGAATATAGTCATGTTATTTCACTCAGCATTCAGGGAAATGCAGGGTTTTCATTTTCTTGCTCTTTTTGGAAGGAAGCATACTGCTGAGACTATTAAAGAAAATGCAAATCTCCTGGCTGTTTGGGAAGGCTCCAAAAGAGTGAAAGTGAGCAGTTGTTACCAGCGGTGTTTGGATGAAAATGTAAAATCTTTGTCTTTAAAAATGTTTGTTTAACTGAGGAGAGTTTACACAGCTTGTAGAGAATTATAGTGGAAGAAATTACATTTTGCTTCTATTTTTCATCATCCACTTTCTCCACCTGCCAATTGTCCCCATTTTAGTCTGTTGGGGCATTAGTGATGCTTAAAATGATCAAAGAAATGATCAGAGAGAAATGACACACACACACACACACACACACACACACACACTTCTTATTAAGATGGGAAAGAATAAATTTAGCTCAAAATCAGAAATTTGCATCCTTCCTGGTCCACACACATTCAGAATAATTTCTTCTAAAGTAAATATGTCAATCAGATTTATATTCTGCTTTCTCTCTGCCCATGGCTAATGAACTTGGCAGAGAATATTTAGATAGTTCCTAAAACCACTGACCCTTAGCAAGCACAGAACGCTAAGGGACCCTATAAATGGTCAGTAAATATTTGTTGACTAAATTTTAAAAAGTGAATGCTTACGGGGCACCTGGGTGGTTCAGTCAGTTGAGCCTCAGGACTTCAGCTCAGGTCATGATCTTACACTTTGTGAGTTCAAGCCCCACATCGGGCTTGCTACTGTCAGTGCAGAGCCTGCTTTGGATCTTCTGTCCCTGCCCATCTCTGTCCCTTCCCCACTTGAGCTCTCTCTCTCTCAAAAATAAATAGTTTTTAGAAAGTGAGTGCTTACCTAAATTAGTGATTAATAATCAATTAATGGATCATGAATTTAAGTTCTTTTTGGAAAAAAAAAAAACTCTACTTGAAGCAGAGGTAAGGTAACGAATGTCTAGTTTCCTTTGTAACATTTTCCCATCTCTCCCCAGACTCTTCCCTTACTTTCAACCAACCCTAGACATGGACACCACAAGTAGATGCCAATTAATAATGGGTAAGCCAGAATGTACCAGAATAGTCACTTTGTTCTGAGTTCCTAGGGTCTAATCATAATATTCTCATTAACACTCTCTTCTGTCATATTAATATAGAAACTATAAATACCAGAAAAGCATATCTACTTATTGTACTGAGATGATAATGTGGCCAAAAGGAAAGATACAAAAATACCGCATCAGTCTGTCAAATTATGGCTTATAAGGCCTCTGTTGGTTCCTAAACCAGATCATGGGATTCATGTGGTGAAGCTTTTTTAAAAAGCTCATGATTCTCAGGCCCACCCTAAAAAAAAAAAAAAATCTAACTGAGTATGAATGACACCTGGGGATCTAATTTTTTTTTAACTTCCTTTCTTGCTATCAGCTACCTCTGGGATCTATTTCTCCACATTGCAACAGTGCAGTCCTTAAGAAGCATCCAAACACGTGTAACAGTTAGATGGAAACATGAATATAGGGGATACGAGTGTATTATAAGAATATATTTGGCTTCCTGTGAAGCAGATGCTTAGCTGACTGAGATACCAATGATGAGATTCTAGATTTCATTCACTTCATGTTGATGGCTCTGTGATGGCCTGGGAAACAACTGACTTGTTTTGAAATAAGCACCTTTCTACTCTATCAAGGTCAAACCTTTTACTTGATGTACTTAACTAACCATGTAAAATATTACATCAGCAAGCCTACGAGGCACTTAGAGATATATTCACATTTGCATAATGTCCTCTGTAAGTTAGTCTTTGGTCCTTAAGGGTGTTTAGAATAACTGCATGCAAGAATATACTTAATCCAATCTCATTTTAGCTTTTGCTCTTTTAAGATTTCAAAATTAATAAATCCTCCTGATACTCCAAATTACCATGAGCTTTTATAAGCATAACTTTGTAACTTTAACCCATTTATGAACATACCCCACAGGCAAATGTACTAATGAATAAGAAATAACATTAGAAGTTTAAAAGATGGTCTCTTTATGAAGTAATGTAAGAAAATCCTGTTAGCTGGATCAAGTACAAAAGTGCGATTTCTTAAAAAATAGAAAATCCGTCACAAAATTACATGTAATTACAATAACCAAAGGATAGAAAGTAAGAATAGTTGAAGTACCATGCATTATTTAACTTAGTACATGTTATCGCTTGCTTGCATATGGATGAAAGCAGGAAGAAAGGAACTGACAAACTGTTTGCCTGTGGCTACAGAAATTGTGGTATTCGTGTCTGACTTCCTGGTATGTGAATTCTTGACCAAAGCTATCAACACACCTGACAGCCATTACCTGCCCACCCCCTCTCTGCTTTCACACCCTTCTCACCGCCTACTTCGTTGTAAGGTCACACTACCGCGTAAAGGCCGTGCTGGCTGTCTCCTTCAAAGCCAAAAGAAATGGGAAAATCAACTTGATCAACAAAGTAGACGTCTACATTGGCAGGGCAACCAAATTATAAGCCATAGATGGTCATTACCGGCACGCTTACCAGGGAACTTTTACTTTCAAATCATTTGGTAGTGATTTTATTCACTCCAAAAATACCGTGACTATCGTATTGCAAAAAAGCCTATTACATATATCTCTAGTTTACTGATTAGGACACCGGGGCACTGAGGGGATAAGTTACTTCCCAGTGTCACACAGCCAGTCCCTGCCCGAACAGAAAACAGAATTTAGATTTGCTGAGGTTCTAATTTTTGATGGTTTACTGAAATGATATCCAAAAAGGGGATGAAATGTCACCAGAAAGAATTTGAAAGGAAGATTGTGAAGAGCAAGAAATGATATTATTAGATAAGCTGAATACAGATCGAGAATCCAGCCTATGGACCGTCAGAGTCTTGTGACAGAAGAGAATATCCAGAATATTCGATGAGGTTGAGATCACCAGGAGCAGTCCAGCACCAGGAAAGGAGGAGCAGTCGCGATCCGGTGAATGTTTCCAGGTTGGAAAAGTGGAGGCTGACTTCTGCAGGCCGTTCCTGGAAAGACACTCTCTTATGTTGCTGACAACCTTCCTGGGAAGCACTTCGGCAGTGCAAAGTTTATATCCTTTATGTTTAAGTAAAACTGAAATGTGGGCCAAAATGTATGTTCAAAAGCCGGCCATAGACTTGTTCATATAGTGAAAAATTAGGAGTAACCGTAACCTACAACTGGAAAACAGTAAATTTACATAAGTAATGATGGTAATTTCATGGCACAAAGCATTTAATGTCATGGGCAAGTGCTTTCTCTATAATATTGAGTGAAAAAAATAAAGTAAATCAATAAAGTGATCTCCAATGAACTATATTAAAATATTAATAGTGATTTTATCTCTGAATGGGCTAAGATGGGGTTAAGTTTCTTGCCATTTTGATATTTTCCAAATTCTCTATAATTTGGAAACACAATGAACTTTAAAAAATTGCCACGCTGGGTTCTTTTACTCTGTTGATGGAAAGATGGATTAGCATGATTTGGAGGGCAGGCGTATATGTAGAGATGTTCACTGTAGCGTTATTTATAAAAGTAAAAATTAAAAAAAAAACCATGAATGTCTATCAGCAGGAATTGGGCATATTTAAATTAATAATAATAATTATTATTAATTCTGTTTTTATTAGTAGGTAAAATTTATTGGTTCTTACCATGTGCTAGATGCAGTTCTAAGCACTTCAGTTGTCTTAACCTTTTTAATCCCCACCATAACTCTCTGAAATACACACTATTATGCTACCTATTTACAGTTGGGATATCACATTCGTGTAATATTCGTCACATACAGCTTCTAAATAATAACGCAGTCTGACGTGTGGACATGGAAAGATGTCCATGATTATTGTTATGCGAGCAAAGAAAATCATACAAGACAATGTTTAGGATGGTTACCTTCTTTACTTTTTAAACACGTGTACACAAAAATGTTCGCAAGCATTTGCACGTGGAAGAAGGTCTGAAACTGCGAACCAAGTTATTGGTAGGACTTTCTCCTGGGGAAAGAGTCTAAGTGATGAAGAGAGATAGTTTCACATTGTACTTCATATACTTTTAAACTTCTATTTAAAAAATAAATATTTACTCTTGTACTTAAAGTATGATTATAGTTCTAAAAGACCAAAGAAGAATAAAATTACCCTATTTTTACTAATATTTAGGAAGACATAATACAACCCAGCTGGAAAACATTCCCCAAACCACCCAACAGAGGGTGACAAGGATAGGCCAAAAGATGCTTGGAGTTGTCTTAGCCAAGATGACATGGATAAAGAGAGGGCAAAGTTACTCAGAGAAGAATCATAAGTTTGGGAGGTACAAAGAGAACAAAAGGGCATTTATTAGTAACCAAAATTAATTCCAGGTACGTCCGGGTGGCTCAGTCGGTTAAGCATCCAACTCTTGATTTCGGCTCAGGTCATGATCTCACAGTTTATGAGATTGAGCCCCATGTAGCGCTCTGCATTGACAGTGTGGACCATGGTTGGGATTTTTTCTCTCCCTCTCTTTCTGCTCCTCCCCCACCCATTCTCTCTCTCTCTTTCTCTCCCTCTCTCTCAAAATAAATAAATAAATAAACATTAAAAAAAAGAAAATTAATCTGATGATGTGAGATAGTCTATTAACATTTGGAACTTGATCTAGTAAGCAACAGGTTAACTACTATAAGTTCTAAGGCAAAGAAATGACTTGATAGGTCCCAGAATATTATGGAAATTCACCTTGATGATTCAGACGCCTTGGAAGGAGAAGAGCCCATAAGTGGTTGGAACTTTTCAAATACCAAGGCATTAGATAATTAGAACCAGGACTAAAAAATGGAGAGGAAGAGATATATCAGAAGAGTCCCACCTTCAGACCCAGGCAAGAAGGCTGGGATCCCAAGCTTTAGAGGGCCCCACATATCACAAAATTAAAAAAAGATTTTTGGTAAAGAGCACATGGACATATCTTTCTGGGTTCAATGCTCTGTGCTGGGACAGCACAACCCATAACCCTAAATGTCTACTCTACTAACACCTCTTAGGTCCCAGGGAAATGCTTTCCCACCTCTCTTGCTCTTAAAGCTCTTAAAGCAAAATGCAGTGCTGTTCAGGCACCTGTGTCCAAACCACGAAGGCTGTCAGTTGAGATCCTGCCTACATTGGAGGCAAACAATGGAGTACAAGAGGGCTTGAGCAGCAGGAGTACATAGGTTCGAGAAAAGACAATAACTTACAAAAAGCCTTCTTCTCAGCATGAATGCAATAAATTCCTGCTTAAAACAAATCTTTTCCTGCTAGCGTTAAGCATCCATTTTCTTGCTTCTCTTTGTGCTCCAGTTTGTGGTTTAATGTATATTAAAAGCAATTGCACCTGGGAGCTGAAGAACATTTTGCAGTATTAAACAACTATCACCCTTCAGTTTGAGGATCTAACTATAACAGGTATGTAATAACGATTTTTCACTATGGCTAATTATTTCATTTTGACAAGAGCAGTTAATAAAATTAAATTCTTTTTAAAAATTAAATATGGGGGCGCCTGAGTGACTCAGTCGGTCAAGCGTCCAACTCTTGGGTTGGCTCAGGTCATGATCTCATGTTCTGTGGGTTTGAGCCCTGCACTGAGCTCTGTGCTGACAATGCAGAGCCTGCTTGGGATTCTCTCTCTGCCCCTCCCCTACTTGCGCTGTCTCTGTCTCTCTCAAAATAAATAAATAAGCTTTATTTTAAAAAATTAAGAGGCACCTGGGTAGTTCAGTCAGTTAAGCATCTGACTTTGGCTCAGGTCATGATCTCATGGTTCATGAGTTCAAGCCCCATGTCAGGCTCTGACAGCATACCTGACAGTTCAGAGTCTGGAGCCTACTTCGGATTCTGTGTCTTCTCTCTCTGCCCCTCCCCTGCTCACACTCTGTCTCTCTCTCTCAAAAATAAATAAAAATGTTAAAAGTAAATTAAATTAAATATGAAGATGAGCTTTATCTGAAAAATTTTACTTTAAAGCATAGAAGTTCAGGGGTGCCTGGGTGGCTCAGTCAGTTGAGCGTCTGACTTCGGCTCAGGTCATAAGCTCATGGTTCATGAGTTCGAGCCTCACATTGGGCTCTGTGCTGACAGCTTGGAGACTGGAGCCTGCTTCAGGTTCTGTGTCTCCTTCTCTCTTTGCCTGTCCCCTGCTCACACTGTGTCTCTCAAAAATAAATAAATATTTAAAAAATTGTTTAAAAAAATAAAGCATAGAAGTTCACCCTTTGTATTTTGTCTGTTCAACTTTAATAGATAAATTTGAACATTTTAGAAGAGTATAACTCTCTTTTGAAAACACATTGAGCAGTATTTTTAATTTTAATTTTGAAATTAATTTTCATTTTTTCAATGTTTATTTTATTTTGTTTATTTTTTAAAATTTACATCCAAATTAGTTAACATATAGTACAACAATGATTTCAGGAGTAGATTCCTTAGTGTCCCTTACCCATTTAGCCCATTTCCCCTCCCACAACCCCTCCAATAACCCCCAGTTTGTTCTCCATATTTATGAGTCTCCTCTGTTTTGTCCCCCTCCCTGTTTTTATATTATTTTTGTTTCCCTTCCCTTATGTTCATCTGTTTTGTCTCTTAAAGTCCTCATAGGAGTGAAGTCATATGATTTTTGTCTTTCTCTGACTAATTTCACTTAGCATAATACCCTCCAGTTCTATCCATGTAGTTGCAAGTGGCAAGATTTCATTCTTTTTGATTGCCGAGTAATACTCCATTGTGTGTGTGTGTGTGTGTGTGTGTGTGTGTGTGTGTGTGTATATATATATATATATATACCACATCTTCTTTATCCATTCACCCATCGATGGACATACGGACATTTGGGTTCTTTCCATACTTTGGCTATTGTTGATAGTGCTGCTATAAACATTAGGGTGCATGTGCCCCTTTGAAACAGCATACCTGTATCCCTTGGATAAATACCTGGTAGTGCAATTGTTGGGTTGTAGGGTAGTTCTATTTTTAGTTTTTTGAGGAACCTCCATACTGTTTTCCAGAGTGGCTGCACCAGCTTGCATTCCCATTTAATGTTTACTTGTACTTTAATTTATATTTTTGCTAAAAATATAACAGGTCACTCCTGTTAATGGAATACAAATTGAGTGAAAATCTTCATTATAGCAACGTATTTGGTGATTTTGCTAAAATGAAGGGAAGAAAATAAATTTTATGAAATATGTACATTACCTTTGAAATATGTATATCTTTACTTTGTCGCTCACCTAAACACTACCAACCTACCAACAAGACGCCCAGCCACATGCAATTATAATTCATTTCAGTTGTCTTTGACATTCTGCCAACTTTCAGTCTCATATATGCCAAGCTGTACTCATATTATTGTGTCATTATGAAGGTATTCTTTGTCCAGGCAAAAGGGATCAGATCTTATTCAATAGTTTGTGAGCTCAATGTTTCATAACTGCTAGGTGTTTTAGACACTAGGTATGTGGACCGCTATTCTTTTACTCTTGTCCTGGGTCTCTCAAGTGATAGGGCAGTCCTGGATTCCAGAAACATTGAAAAGGAAGATCTAAAATAGGATATGGGGGGCAAAGGAAATGGAGACATTAAGGATAAAAAAAAAAGATTATGAATCTGGTGGTCTCGCCAACAAAAAGAGGGAAGTTGGAGGGGGCAACTTGAATCCACCCGTCCTGTCATGAAGCCCAGTGAGCATGAATAGTTGCAACCAGTCATAAATCTGAAGTCATAAACTAAGGAACTACAAATTCAAAATCAGTACTATCAGTCAGGAACAATGGGAGGATGACTGTGGTATCATCCCTGGGAGGACACCACTTGAACAGCAGTCCCCGATGGGCCACGGCTGGAGTGAACAGCCATGATCACTCTGTTGGGTGGAATCAGATTTAGGCATTTCTATTACGGACAATTCCCGAGTGGTTCTATAAGAAAGATTTCAGAAACACTAGCATTACTTCAGAATTCCTGAGTCACACCATGGGGTTGCTTAGAAACAAGTTTTATTAAATGAAATCTCTAGATCTTTTCTGTTCCTGTTCTCTGAAAATCATTTCCTTTTCTCTTAGGCAGGCTGTACATCTGGGCATTGTCTCGCATGATGTGGACTCAGTTGACCTCATCTTCACGCTCCCTCCATTTTGTATGAAGACTACGAATTTTTTCTCTGAGGTTGCCTGACACTTTAGAAAAAAGAAGCACCCACTGTCTGCCTGACCTCTCAGGTCTATGACTCAATAGGTCAGTTTTTCTTTCTCACCACATTTACTACACAGGTGGTCACAGCCGATGGCTGTGGTGGCTGCACACTGACTATTTTCGTGGCCTCAGTCCTGCTGGTCCGATTGATCTCAGTCACCTCTGGCTTTCTCCTACATGAGGCAGGTTTTGACCATATCCAGGCGGTCCCTGCAGATTTGAGTGGAGAAAGAAGAAGATCTCAGCAAAAAACAGGAGGAAGACAACCATCACCCAAAGAGATGACTTAGTTTTTTTTCCTTCCTTTCAGACCCTTCTCTCCCTATCCTACCCTCAGCCACCACCACACAAATCTTCAGGAATCTCCCAGGGCCAAAGTAACACTTTCTGCAACCCTGACCCACAGAGGGCACTCTTTCAATACTTTTAAACCTTTTAACAGACTGTCCTGTTTATTATATGAGGTTAAGATGTAATATCCTGAAACTTTACTCACATTCAATTTATGTTGTTTTTTAAAATTCAGTTCAAGTCAATGAATCATTTCTGGAATAAGGCTTTTTTTTTTTTTTTTTTTTTTAGGGTGGAAGAGGGGTAGAAAGAGAGAGGGAGAGAGAGAATCTTAACCAGCCTCCACACCCAGCTTGAGCCGGACATGGGGCTCAATCTCACCACTGTGAGATCATGACCTGAGCCAAAATCAAGAGTCAAACACTTAACCTACTGAGCCACTCAGTAGCCAAGCCAGTTTGGGCTCTTTGCCATATTTTTTTTTTTTAATTTATTTTTTTATTTTTTATTTTTTATTTTTTAATATATGAAATTTACTATCAAATTGGTTTCCATACAACACCCAGTGCTCATCCCAAAAGGTGCCCTCCTCAATACCCATCACCCACCCTGCCCTCCCTCCCACCCTGCCCTCCCTCCCACCCCCCATCAACCCTCAGTTTGTTCTCAGTTTTTAACAGTCTCTTATGCTTTGGCTCTCTCCCACTCTAACCTCTTTTTTCTTTTTTTTTTTTCCCTCCCCTATGGGTTTCTGTTATGTTTCTCAGGATCCACATAAGAGTGAAACCATATGGTATCTGTCTTTCTCTGTATGGCTTATTTCACTTAGCATCACACTCTCCAGTTCCATCCATGTTGCTACAAAAGGCCATATTTCATTTTTTCTCATTGCCACGTAGTATTCCATTGTGTATATAAACCACAATTTCTTTATCCATTCATCAGTTGATGGACATTTAGGCTCTTTCCATAATTTGGCTATTGTTGAGAGTGCCGCTATAAACATTGGGGTACAGGTGCCCCTATGCATCAGTACTCCTGTATCCCTTGGATAAATTCCTAGCAGTGCTATTGCTGGGTCATAGGGTAGGTCTATTTTTAATTTTCTGAGGAACCTCCACACTGCTTTCCAGAGTGGCTGCACCAATTTGCATTCCCACCAACAGTGGCTCTTTGCCATATTGAATTTGAGGAAGGAATAGACAGAAAGGGGATCCAAAAGAAAGAAGAGAGTGGGAAAAAATCTTGCTAGCCGTGCTGTTTCCATTGCTTGCCCTTGTTGAAAAAAAAGAAATCTAGGAGATGGGAAAAGCTGAAAGAAAAACTTTTTTTTAAAAAAGAAGCATGAATGGTTTAATTGGTCCACACTATAAAGAACAGAAAATACCCCAGTATGAGGTGTCTGGAAATTATTTCTGAGATCGAGGTGATAACTGAGAGTCTAGAACTGCTGCAGGGTGTGGAAGGAGTGAGAAAGGGAGAGGGGATTTTTTTTTATCAGTGTGGGATACGAACTATACCTCCTAAAATGTTCTTTAAATAATTCAAGTAAGAATTAGAATTCCTTTAAATGTCTGTGGTTGCTGGACTTCTCAAGAATATAACTCCACACGGAGTCTGGGCTACTTTGGCTTTAGTTAATATTTAAATTCCATAATTATATAAGCCTCTGGCTGGAAAGGTATTATCAACTCTTTTTTACATCCCACCGGGTGATGGCTCTCTAAACAGAAGGAAGAAAAGGGGAAAAGGCACAGAAATCTGTTTAGGCAACAATGGATGTTCTAGTTGTTGTAGAGATGACTCCTCAACACCTCAGATGAACTTAATATCTCCCATTGACACGCTTTCCTTCTGTTTCCCTCTTAGGAATCTTTCAAACCCCACTTCAAATAGAATTTCAAAACGATGGCCTTTTTCTAACTGGAAAAAATAATGTAGGAGGGCTTGCTACCTTCCTTGACCTGAGAGTAGGTCTACAAATGTTATTTGTGGATAGATCACTGGAGCTAAACATAATTTATTTTAGCAATATTTTGGTGTGTTTGTGTATGTTTCACAATAAAAAAGTTAAAAATTATTAAAAGCTTTTCTTTCTGCTGTGTTGGTAACTAATAATTGAGACTCAAAATGCTGGAGGGGTGCCTGGGTGGCTCAGTCGGTTGAGCATCTGACTTCCGCTCAGGTCATGATCTCACAGTTTATGAGTTTGAGCCCCGTGTCGGGCTCTATACTGACAGCTCAGAGCCTGGAGCCTGCTTGGAGTTCTGTATGTCCCTCTCTCTGCCTCTCCCCTGTTCACACTCTGTCTCTCTCTCAAAAATAAATAAACATCAAAAAATGTTTTTAACGCTGGAAAAAAAATGAAAGAGTACCTTTATTCCTTCTGACAATCTGAGAGTTGGGAAACTGCTTCTAAATTTAAAAACATCTACGTTTTCACATTCGCTGTTCCTTTCTCACTCAGTTGAGAACATCAGAAAAAGATTGGTTCATTTTAAAACTACTCATAACATATTTAAAATCTAGAAAAATCTGGAAATATTTTACTAAATATTACCCAGCCCCATTGTTGTCACTTTACTATTGAAATGAATATATATTTTATACACTTAATTAGGTGATCTGGATATTTGCTTATAACTCTGCCATATTGTTTATTATCAAGACGTGTGGATTTCCATCTGTCAGAGTTTGAAATCAGATTCCAAAACAGGGAGCCTAACTCTGAATAAAAACCCATGGAAATTGTTAAGACCCATTTTCATGAGGATATAATCCAAGTCTAGAAGCAGCCACAGTTTATGCCAGATTTGAGGATAAAATCCCTTTTGGTCTGTGAAGAGGGTTGAAATTTTAATCAACTATTTTCTAGCTCATAGAATCCCATATGGTGTTGGGTCATTTTGAACATGGGAATGCTTTGACATTGCATATCACTTTTGTTTCTCCCCTAAAGAAAAGCCACAACACCCTCTATCTGAAGAGCTGGGTGGAAGCCACTCCCAAGAGCCCGTTGATATCTGCTGGCAAAGCCACCGGAGCAAGTCACGCGTGAGTAGTTTCCTTGCTAATGTTTTGGCATGCCATGATTATGCACTGCTAAGTCTTTGTCAGGAATAGACCTGTTGCCAATGTTTGTTGTTCATGCCTGTTGTTATTAATTTTCTCTCTTCCCCTCCCCTATAGCAATCGTGCTCTGTTGTAAATGGTAAGGAGAACAAGCAAGAAAGCTAACCATTGCCGTCCTTTCCACTGGCTTGCAATAGCAAAAGGAGATGAGATGTAGGAGAGGGAGAAAGGAGTGTGTCAGCCTCAAGAAAGGAGGTTCATTGGTACGAATTCCTAAGTCTAAAGCCATTGTACTTCACCTCGACTGCTGAAATCACCGGGGATGATTTGAAAAGACTGACGTCTGGACCTCATAACTTAATGTGCCTGGAGCGAGATCTAAGTATTAGGATTATTATTTGTTTGTTTGTTTATTTATTTTTAAGTTCATGAAATGATGCTGATATAAAGTCAAGGTTGAGAACCTCTGCTCTCAACTCAATAAGCCATCACAGTGAGGATCAGCTCTTTACTCATTTCTTATCTTCCATGCAGACTCGTTGAATTATACCCTCTCAGTTATCATGGGACCATGTTACATTGGAGCCATCCAGGACCTTCAAGATCAGCTAGCCTTGCTTTTGAGGAAGCAATAATGTGACAGAAAGAGCACTGGATCTATAGCCCAGGACTAGACGGTTCTGTTCAGTTAAATTAACTATGACAGGGGCACCTGGGTGGCTCAGTTCGTTTAGCATCCTACTCTTGATCTCAGCTCAGATCATAATCTCATGGTTTGGTGAGTTCGAGCCCCATGTAGGGCTCTGTGCTGGCAACACAGAGCCTGCTTGGGATTGTCTCTCTCCCTCTCTCAGTCCCTCCCCCCACCCTCTCAAAATAAGTAAATAAGCATTAAAAAAAAAATGAACTATGACAAATCATGAACAAATCATGGCATCTCTCTGGGTCTCCTTTCTCTAAGATACTGGACTTTGGGAAATTTAGTGACCACGATGAATACATCTAATTCAATATCAGGAATATATGGTAATGCATAGTTGCTCAGCAAATACTTTTTTCTTTATTTTTTTATAGATAAGGGCACTGCACCCCAAAAGGATAAGATAATTGCTCAGAGCTCTTTCTATTATATCTGAGGCCATCAGCATTTTTCTTGTTTGCACGTGGGTTTTTTACAATTGGTCCAATTGAAAGCATATCATTTAATTCTATCCATTGGTCACCTCTCATCCCCTTCCTCCATGAAGATACACAACATATAGTCATAAATGTGGTTCAAGAGGATCTACAACTAGGCGCTTGTTGTGATGAGCACTGAGTGTTGTAAGTAATCGCTGAATGGATCGCTGAATTCTACTCCTGAAACCAATACTGTAGTGTCTGTTAACTAACTAGAATCTAAATAAAAATATGAAAAGAAAAAGAAAAGAGAGGATGTACAATCCAGGAACAAACAGATATGTTAATGCTGCCTCAGGATTTCTAGGGCTCGGACTGCTTACCAAATCCCAGCTCTGAAAACATTCCACTTTGGAGTCCCCGACTATCTACATCTCCTCTGCTATCTCCTCCATCGACAAAATGGAAAAATTCCACCAGAGATTAATTCTTGCCTGCATGGCACTTTAAAGATTAAAATGCACTACACACAAAAAGCAAAGCATTAGCCATAGGGGAGGAATAGGAAAATCACCAAGAGAAGAGGTAATAACAAGTGAATCAACCAGAAGGGAAACCATCGCTAAAAATGAGCTACGTGATTGATATAAACTTAAATTTCCTGTCTTGATCCCTGGAGTATCTGTAGTTTGCCTGATTGAGACTTAACTAAAATCAAATTTCCAGGCAAAGCTGCTGTGTTTATCTAACAGGCAAACCCATTTTTTAAAAAAAAATTTTGTAACGTTTATTTATTTTTGAGAGACAGAGAGAGGCAGAGCACAAACAGGGGAGGGGCAGAGAGAGAGGGAGACACCAGGCTCTGAACTGTCAGCACTGAGCTCCATGTGGGGCTCGAACCCACAAACCGTGAGATCATGACCTGAGCCAGAGTCGGACGCTTAACCAGCTGAGCCACCGAGGCGCACCAAGCCCATTCTTTAAACTAGAAAAACTGAAGGTAACTTAATTGTTAGGTGAGCATTAGGACGACTTTTATCTCTCTCTCTCCCCCTGTCTGTCTTTGTCTTCCTGTCTCTTTCTCTCTCTGTCATGTGTTGATCCTCACATTCAATCATGTCACAACTGATGGTGTTCTAAGTTATGTGTTGTACAGCTAAATATCTACCTGTAGAGAAGCTTTTTTCTTTACTGACAAAAGTGCTTAGGGGCCATCAAATATTTTGAAAACAGAGAATGCCGTCAGGTGTGATAGACTCTTTTGTCCCTTACTACCACCCAAAGAGATTCCAAAGTCTCCCAAATGGATTTTATTCGGGCAGATACATGCTAAACCAGGTGAGTGTTTTCTAGAATACTGCAAAATCAGCTAGGAGTTATTCCTTACTTGCTTCTGTAAAGTTTATGTTTCCTGAAATGTCTTCACTCTCCCTTGGGACAACTACAGTTCACATTTCATCGAGGTGTGAGCCTCACTTCTTTCAAGAAACCCTTGCTGCTACAACCAACATTGGAATGACTCCTCTCCAAGTTTGTAAAAGAAAAGAAAAACTAAAAACCTTTTTTTAAACATGAAAAGGCAAATTTGAATATGATAAAAGTAATGATTGGCTGCCATTGTCTGCCCATCACCGTCCTCAAAGATGCTGGCGGGTGGGAAGACAGGCTGCTTGGAAGGGAAGGAGAAGCCTATGCGGGTAACCGCATCAGGAAGCAGGGAAACCAAGGTTGGTCTCCACGTCCCCAGTTTCCGTGGACTGAGCTAATGTGATGGGTGTCAACTCTCTGGGAGATTCCTGGAATCACTGCCTCTTTCCTGGAACTCCGGGCAACTACAAGGCCCAGCCACCATCATTCCATGTACACTCGGGCTAGAGTCGACAACTGCCACTAGGTGGCACCAAACTGTGGCCAGGACCGGGACTGATTCAGATGGCACAGACTCCTGGAACTCCCAGATGGCTAGTTGGGCAGCCTGACTCTGGTCATTTCATTAATTTTGCAATATGATGCCAGGATCTAGGCAAGTGAATTTTTTGGGCCATGCGTCTCTCATCATGGCTAGTTTTACTCTACTTACTATTATACTCAATGTTATGTAGTGTTGCTAACGAGCTTGTATATTTCAACTCCCAGCCAAATTCCAAGTTCCCTGAGAAGAAAAATCATGTTTTCTATAGTTCTTGTATACCTCACAGTGTCTAGTGTGGTATGGATGAAGGGTAAATATTCAACAATTACCAGTTCTATTGCACGATCGAACCTTTAGTACAATATATACATTGTCTCAATATAGATTTCTTTAACTGCCTGGATAGAAACCTGTCTGCCATAGATACTCCAACCCCAAATACATCCCCACATGCACAGGAGGCTCTGGCGCTTGACTCTACAATTGGCCAGCCTTTCAGAATACAAGAAGTTCATTCCTTTCTGAGAGAGGTAAACAAAGGAACAAAACATCTTTCGTCAAAATATCTGTGTGATTCCACTGCTGAGTTATAAACACAACTTACTACTTTTTCTGATTTTGGCGGGGGGTGGGGGGGGTGGGGGTTTGCACATAGCTACTTATACAACCTCTGTTTTTTCCTATCTATGCTAAGTGATCGAGGAAAACAGAAACACACCCTGTACACACACAGTGTGTCCTTCTCAGGAGGAGTCGCCAGCACAAAAGTCTGGAATGTGCTTGGCTTTGCACCCATCACAGCAAGGCATTAGAAATATTGGATTTAGTGTTGTGCATCCACAGATATAAAATTAGGCCGACAGAAGTCTGGATCTGGGCCTCGCTCCATACTGCTAACTTGTAGGGCGCTGGTAGCCAAAAGGGTTTGGAACAGTTGTCTCTCTACAGATGCTGCCATTCATTTCTGTGGGAACAGACCCACTTACATCTAATTACAGTTTCTGCTTAAATTAACAGGACAGATATGACAGCAAAAACTTCTTCAGACTAACTGGTGGGGAGACCTTTAGCTGACACAATTTATGAGGTAGTTTGGCTTACAGCAAAGTCATGTCAATTTTCAAAAGTAATTTAGAATTCATATGATTCCATCCAGCAATTTGTGGCAGCTAGAGGAAACTATGTGGGATGGGGGTTTGGGCAGCAGAAGAGGCAGGCAGAGGCGCACACTGTTTTAGAAAGAAGAATAGATTATCTTACAGAGTCAACAATTTGAGACAGATTAGGTTATTTTACACAGTACCATTACATTACATTACAGTAGCTAGTAAGCGGTGGAGGTGATGTGCGAAGCCTGACAGTTGAACTCCAGAGCCTTTGTTCTTAACCTTGACTGCCTCGAAGGATAGCTAAAGTCCCAAGTCATGTTGAAAATGACCACTAACAAACAATGAAAGGAGATTCTGTGCTGGTTTGATGACAGTTTTTATGGCCTTCATTCTGGCCAGTCAATTTCATGCTGTGAGATCCAAGGTGAATTGATCCTTCAGGACCCTATAAATCCCTAGAATGGGTCACGAAGTAACCCACCGAGTCTATTCACTGTAAACACTGGCCAGGCTGCCCTTGAGAAGGGATGTCCCAGCAGATGGCCAGGGTTCATAAAATTTGCTTCCAAACTGTCTTCTTGACTATTCTATGTCACCTTTTCATGTGTTAAACCTCTCCTATCCATCTACCTAATCTGCCAACTCCAGCCTTTGCCTTCATGACCTGGGCTCTAATTACCAATCCCTGTACCATCCATTTGATCAAAAACCTGGCAAACAATCGCTTTGGCTGGGGGCAGCCTTAGAGCCTCAGATATCCATGCCTGCCTCCATGGACAGCCCTCACCTGGAATAGATCAACCGTGGGATCACTAACAGACATAGGGTGGGTTTGGGATGATTGTTTCCCCTTGGAGTCCAGAGAAGGACAAGGAGGGACCCAGTCTTATTCTTTGTGAAAGTCACTACCAAAAATAAAGCTTGAAAAATTGTAGGATTTCACAGGATACTAGATATAAATATAAATAGATATATAGATACTATATATGAATATATATGTAAACATGTACATATATAATACATATTTTCCTGAGTAATATACCTCATTTAAAAGTTGTATGCTAAAATGAAGCACTTAAATTAAGTTTTCTTAATTGCTCATCCTAATTCCTGATGAGAGGATAAAAAGTCCCTCTTTTAAAAGTATAATTCGGAGGGCACTTGAGTGTCTCAGTTGGTTAAGCATCCAACTCTTGATTTCAGCTCAAGTCATGATCTCATGATTCATGGGATCGAACCCTGCATCAGGCTCTGCATTGACAGCATGGAGCCTTCTTAGGATTCTCTCTCTCCTCTCTCTGCCCCTCCCCTGCTCTCTCTCTCTCAAAATAAATAAATGGACATTAAACGATAAATAAATAAATAAATAAAAGTATAGTTCTGGAGACTGAATCATAGGAGTTAGAACCATAAAGTTTCTGGCCTACAATTGGCTGATTTTTAAATTTTTATCTGATATGATTTTCTGTAGGTCAGAATAACAAATGTATTCCAAGAAGTGCCTAGATCAGAGGTCATCAAACCGCAGACCCTGGATCAAAATCTAGCCTACTGTCTGTATTTGTAAATAAACTTTTATTGGAACGTAGCCACACTCATTTGTTTACATATTATCTACAGCTACTTTCACATTACAATGGCTGAAATGAGTACTTACAACAGAGATTGTACGACCCACCAAAGGAAAAACTGCTTCCTTCTACTCATAACACTTCTGACACCAAATGTGTGGGTATTTGCCCACCCCAACCAATTATCCAACTCCCCACACACCACCTGGGTTGTCCCACAATTCCATTCTGATACTAACTACCCAGAGTTAGTGCACACCCCTAAGTTAAGGGCTTAGCCCCATGAGACTCCCCCCACTTGAGAGACCAGTCACAAGTCCCCAGACTGTTACTTGTATTTTTGATCAATGGGTTATAACCTCCTCAGGTTCAATAATTTGCTAAAATGGCTCACAGAACTCAGGGAAACACTTAGGTTTTACTAGTTTAATATAAAGGGTATATTTACTAGTTTAATATAAAGGGTAGTTTAATACAGGTGAACAGCCAGATGAAGAGTCATTTAGGGCAAGGTCTGGAAGGGTCCCAATCATAGGCGCATCTGTCATCACAGAATTGGGGTGCACTGTCCTCTCAGTATGTGGGTGTGTTCACCAACCCAGAAACTCTCCAAACCCTGTAGTTTAGAGATTTTTATGGAGGTGTCATCATGTAGGCATGATGGATTATTAACTCAGTCTCTAGCCCCAGAGGATGGAGTGGTAGGTAGAGTCACTGAAAGTTCCAAGTTTCTAAACATGGCTTGGTCTTCCTGGCAGTCAGCGCCCATCCTGAAGCTATCTGTGTCCTCCTCGCCCCACAACCCCCTGCCCCCGACCGCCCACCGGTCCTCTCATTAGCATACAAAAAGACCCTCTTACCGCTCCAGAGATGTTAAAGGTCGTAGGAGCTCTTGTGTTAGGAACCTGAGTCAAAGACCAAATATCCCATCACTCAGGAGATGACAAAGGTTTTAGGAGTTCTATGCCAGAAACCTGGACAAAGATCAAATATGTTTCTTATTATTCCACACATTTAAGCCCTGAGAAATTTATTATCTGGCCCTTTAGAGGAAGTTCACCAACCCCCCTCTTCTAGGTGAATAATATGGGACAGTTTATATGAATAGCTTGTAACACAGATTTTACCACCAAAAAGAAGCTTTTGGGTATGTCTACTCAAAGACTAATAAACATACCACATCTGATGTCCAGAATTCAGAACACACTGTTGCAAATAGCTGATTTTTTAATTCATACACTTCACAGCCAAATCTTTGAAAAACAATCAACCTTGAACTTTAACGTCAAGACATTTTTGCCAGTTACTTTTCTCCCCGGGGTACTCAAGTTATAAAATAAAATCATCGTTCTTTACTCGCATAGTCTCAGACTAGCAAGAGTACATATTTGCCTGGTTGATTTAAATAATGAAGAATAACAGAAAAAGAGCAACTCAGAGGGTTAATATAAAATTTAGAGGTAAAGCGAAAAGAGTGAGGGACAGAAATAGTGACAAAGTTTTATTTCTCCTTAGAGGAAAAAAAATATCACTTCCAGCTCATTTAAATAATTATTCGTTTAAAACACTCACATTTGACTGTGTAATAATGAGACAGGTTTGTAAACCATCCCTGTAAAGTCTCTTCTAGCCACAGAAAATAATTCTAAAACATCCGTAATGAACAACATGAAACATGTTTTTACCTGTGAACTTCAGGGAGATGGAAGGGGGCTTCCTAAGCCCATACAGTGCTGGGGTTGAAGAAAGCAGAGCCTGGGAAGTTATGGAAGCATGTGCTGGGCTCTTGACTATGAACAAAAGCACCTCCACAACCCTGGGCACACGCATAAAAATGTGTCCTCTTTGAGTCCAATTCTTATTTTGTTCATTCTACTAACCTTTCCAAAGAGGGCTTCTGTTTTATTGATGTAAGACCGTTTTTGGATGACTCTTTTGGTTGAGGGAAAAGAGAATAAAGTTTGCAGCCTCTCAGTTATATAGTTGACATTGCTTTAAGGTAGAGGCAGAAAAGGATTTGGGCTGGAAATCACAAGCAGTGATTTGGGTCTCATCTCCGCTTCTCTCTAGTTGTGTGATCCTAGACAGGTCATTTGCCTACTCTGTGTCTAGGTTTCTCCTCCAAAAAATGTAGATCATGGAGGAAGCCCCAACCTACCAGAAGGCAAAGTTGCAAGAATAAAATGAGGTCGAAGATAAAGAATAAATCTTTAAAAGTTAAACTTTTAATAAAAATTAGCATTTTCTCCCAGGGGTGTGTTACTTGTATTTTTAACTCAATTGGTCAAACATAAATTGAGCCTTTTCTTACCCGGAGTGTGCTGACAATCTTAATACAGAAAACCCTAATTAGTTTGGATGTACCAAGATTGGCCATTGACTTCTGTCTTCCTCTAGCCCTCATTCTCAAATTCTAACCTTCTGTGGGGAGGGGGTGAAGCTTTAGGGGGAAACGCTGGGAAGCAGGGAAGCAGAGCATGGAGCCCCAAATCCCATATCTTCCCAGCCCAGTTTCCCAGTATTAGACCAGGGCAAGCAGGGGTAATTACCAGGGAGCTTTTTGGAACGGCTGTCATTGTCTTGTCGGTCCCAGATAGCCTCAAGACCCAGAACTGCCCCACTGAAATACAAGCCAGGGTGAAAAACAGACACAGGTGGGGCCAACCAAAGCCAGGAAAAGAATATTTTTACCCAATACCCAGCAGCTAGTTGAACACGACTCTTCATGGCCATTTCCTTGTAATGTTGTCACTCATACTTCAGCCAATTTATTTCTTCAGCCCCCACTTGTCACATCATGACCAATAGTGATGACAAAAGTTGACCGAAAATGGGGTGAAAGCCAAAGATCGCTAGCTCTCTCCTAAAGTATTTGGTGGTGAGGAAATGGAAACATCTAGCATATTGGCTTTACTGATAAAGCTTTGGCGAGGAGTTCATTGCTACACAGTGGCATCCTGAGTTCACGACCAAATGAAGAGGGGATCTTGTTTAGGATGGGACCTCTCTCACTGAATCTTAGAGTCGAACGATAGTTGGAAACTGCCTTTGAATTTGTAGTTCCCTGAATGTCTCTTTTCCTTGTCAATTAGGACTGTGAAACAACCTTTTTAGAGCTCAAGACCAGTAACAAGGCAAGGAAGATATTTCTCCTATGATTTCCAGCACATTTTGAAAGCAGAAACTGACACAGAACCCTATTTAGAGAGTAAGTATGACCAAAAGTCTCAGATAGCCACTCCAGTGGGTAAAGAAAAAATGATAGAAATGGAAATTTTAGCCTTCAGCACACTGGCACTATCCTCCTTCAGGCCACCAATATGCATTATGATCAAAGGAAAGGCAATTTAAATTTGTTGGGCAGAATTTTTTTCTCCCCAGCCTATGGGCAAGGCTGTTTTATTTGCTTGACCCTCTCTAGTCCTAAAACTATTTATGGTCAGATATTACCAAACGTGTGAAGAGCCACAGAACAAAATTACATTTCTTTTAACCAAGGGTAAGGGAAATAAGTTAATTTCATGCTATTTCTTGAGGTCAGATAACAGAACGCACATTTACCCAGGAAGAGAAATCATAGGCCTTTCTTCCCAAAATTGTGAGGCCTGATAGTAAAAGCAGCTGAATCCAGGCAGTTGATGAAGCAAAGCTCCGGGAGTGCAGCCAGCTGGATGGAAAGCCCGATGGCAGCCAGTCAGGCTGTGTTCGGAGCACAGGGTCATCGGTAGTGGCTCCTTTGCTGGGTGACTACCATGAGGGGACTTAAGAGAAGCCCCTGAAGATTATCGTTTCTACTTCTAACGAGCCCAGGAGAGAACACAGTTGTCAAGGCTTCCTAGATAGCTGACTTCTAGACCAGTGGTTCTCAAGCTTCAGTGGGCATCAGAATGACTGGGTGGTGGGGGCGGAGGGGGGTGGTGAGGCTTATTAAAGCACAGACTGCTTGTCGGGCCCCACTCCCAGAGTTTCTATCAGAAAGTCTGGGGTGGAGCTCATAATTTATGTACATTTTTTTTAAACGTTTATTTATTATTGAGAGACAGAGAGAGGCAGAGCATGAGCAGGGGAGGGGCAGAGAGAGAAGGAGACACAGAATGCGAAGCAGGCTCCAGGCTCTGAGCCATCAGCAGAGAGCCCCATGAAGGGCTTGAACTCATGAACCTCGAGATCATGACCTGAGCCGAAGTCAGCCGCTTAACCGACTGAGCCACCCAGGTGCCCCAATTTATGTGCACTTTTAACAAGTTCCCTTGGTGACGCTGCTGGTGGTCTGGGGAATCACACTTTGAGAATCACTGTGCTAGATTAAGATGACAGTCTTAGAACAGGAAAAGAGTAAACATAACCTTATATTTTTCATTGAATTGTATTTGTAGAGCGGATTCCATCACACGATATTGATGAACAACCACAAGACTTACTAAAGAAGCTCAAGCTCTGAGGTTGCCTTGGGTTGATGTTTTGGGAGTCTCTCACATCCCCAGGGAATTACAGACCAAGAAATGGGCCCTTTAAGGGCTGAGATATTGGTGGACCCAAAGCCACCAAGATAGCTTGAGAGGAAACTCTGGTCCTATATCCTCAAGGGTACATGGCTCACTGATTATCACAAGCTACAGTGGCTTAATTTGGAGCCCTGCCCAAGGTCAGATCTGCAAATCCAGGAGTCCATGCAAATCTTTCTGATGCCAGATTCTAGGGCAGAGCACCCGATGAGTGATATCCCCAGAGGCTGCTGACAATGACTCTCAAGACGTGGCTTCAGGCAGACCAGAGGATGATCTCAGCGCATTTGTTCTGAAATGATCCATAGACCAAGAAGAGACACATTAAAATATATCCCCAAACAATCCAGCCCTCGTTCGTGCTATACTGAAGAGTTTAACAGGTATTTCCTGTAGGATGGGCCAAAGAAAGAGGGGTGGGGGGTGGAAATCCCTTGCACAGCATGTTATAGTTTACAAAGCAATTTTCACATATATTGTCATTCAGTTTTCATAATCCTGCAAGGACAGTAGCATCGTTCCCATTTTACAGATGAGGAAATGGCAATCCGCAAGGTGTGCTCAAGTTCAAAGACCAGAGATTCAAACCCAGGCTGCACAAGCTTGATGCCTGATGCCACACTGCCTCTCAGAGGCCATGAACAGATGTACAGCAGCAGCCCGGGAAAATGTGCTACACAAAAGTCAGGAGGACAACCAACACAAAGCACTTTAAATTCTCCACACCAAGCAAAGTAAGAAGTGAATGAGGCAAGGGGAAAGCTGTTTGGCCAGCAAACGATGGAGAAGCAAATAAAAGTCAGATAATATAGGATTGTTTTTTCTTTTGAAAGACATTTATACACCGATCTCACAAGAACAAAATAAGAGATTTAACTGAAGGTACACTTCAAGATTCTTACATGAATCCCTGAGGGATCCTTAAGCCAATCTCTCACTCACCAATGCTCCCATAGACATATTTAATGCTCAAATTTTGTGGGATTTTTTATTTTAGGATTTTCCAGGAAGACTCAGTACTACAGGAACTAAAATTGCTTTTAAAAGCGGTCAGTTTCTGAGAGCCAGTGATGTTGAGAATGCTTGTCGACACAGTTTTTAAATATGTATTCATGAAGTTACACTTCTCTCCTGAGCTCATTCCCCTCCTTCCTTCTTACCTCTCTTACGTCCTGGGTCAGAGTCAGCCCTAGGCAATACTGACAAATACAAGTTTATTTTCAGCACCATCTCCTCATTCCTAATCTCCACCCTCTCCATCTTCTTATAAAAACCCCAGGTTCTTCTTCCTACCTCCCTTCACCCAAGAACTCGGTTTTCTTTCCTTCCCAATCAGAATCTGCCCTCCAGAAAGGATATGATCAAAATGTTCACATTTGTTCTAAACCAGTGGTTCTCAACTTTGGCTGCACATTAAAGTCACGTACAGTAAAACCTTGGCTAGCAGGGCACCTGGGTGGCTCAGTCGGTTAAGCGTCCGACTTCAGCTCAGGTCACGATCTCACCGTCTGTGGGTTCGAGCCCCGCGTTGGGCTCTGGGCTGATGGCTCGGAGCCTGGAGCCTGCTTCTGATTCTGTGTCTCCCTCTCTCTCTGCCCCTCCCCCGTTCATGCTCTGTCTCTGTCTCAAAAATAAATAAACGTTAAAAAAAAATTAAAAAAGAAAAAAAACCCTTGGATAGCAAACAGCTTGTTCTGTGAGTGTTCTGCAAGACAAGGAAACATTTCTGATACATTTTAACTGGATAAATGAGCGATGTCTTGCAACACCAGTAGTCGGTGACACTGAACATCACATGAGCACAACTGAGCCAATGGTTCTTCTCTCTCTCTCTCTTGCTGTGGGACTGGGTGATCGTCTCCCATGCTCAGATGCTCGGTCTCAGGCCACGGTGTTTGGCAGAAATCGGTGATTTTTCAGAATGTTGGAAGATGCCCACGACCGGCACTAGTGTATTTTTTGTCACTTCAAAGCACCTATGGACAGTCCTTCGCTTTTCCATCCAAGAGGAAGCTGAGGAATGCTTTGCTTCATTCTAGGTCAGGCTGCCTGCCTGTATAGACCCTTTCCTCTGCTGTCTTATTGCCAGTTACATTAAATACAGTTTATGACAAGAGTTTATTAATACTGTACTGTAGTCAACATCCATATGAGCATATACAGTGGCCCCCATGCAGAAAAAGATTCTGTTGAGCCAATAGATAGCAGTGGTCCTGTTAGTGATAGTGAAAGTCATCCTACACAATAACCCTCCTCTCTCTAGTTTCCCTCACACCAGCCATGACAGTTTTCCAAGGTAAGTGCAGGTTAATTTATTTTTCTTCATATTTTATATTTTCTTTATTATTTTGTATTATATCACAGTATTGTAATCATTTTTATATGAATATTTTTGGGTTGTGGAATAAATCATCTGAGCTTCCATTATTTCTTACGGGGAAATTCACTTTGATATGCGAGTGGTTTGGATTACAAGCATGTTTCCAGAACAAATTATGGAATTATGCTCGCAAACCAAGGTTTTACTGTGTGTGTGTGTGTGTGTGTGTGTGTGTGTATGCCTGAGCTCCACCCTGGACTAATTGAATCAGAATTACTGATATGGAATTCTGGCTTCTGTATTTAAAAAAAAAATCACCCCAACAGATTCTACATAGCCAGGGTTGAGGATCACTATCTATACATAAATGGGTAGGCTTATTATATAAGTCTTTCTGGAGATTTGTATTTCATATAGTAGCACAGCCTTAGTATTGGTATTTTCATGCAGCCTCTAAGATTAAGGCAGAGTAGAGGAGAATTAGAGGGAGAGGAGAAGCGTTACTATGAAGTCACTCCCTGTATCCTATGATTGTCATCTCCACTAGTGAGCTTTGTGGGACTGGTCATTGGAAGGTCCTTCAAACATGTGTATTTGGCTTAAGGTCATTCTATCTCATGGTTTGCCTCTCACACACACCACCCTCTGACTGGTGTTCATGTTGCCTACACTCAGAGACCCTTCAGTTATCTCTGTTTTTCCTCCATGTTGTCAGATGATTTTCTTTTATAGGCTTGCTTCAAATACCTGCCTATGATTTCCAGCATTTGTCTGGAATAAGGGGCCCCAACTTATTAAACATGGTAAATGCTGTGGCAATGGACCCCAGGTCTTTCTGTAAAGAGAACAATTAAAGCTGACCGTCACTTCCTGGACAATTCTCATAGAGTGGCAATTTGGTAGGATCGCTGAGAAAGTAGAATCCGTTTCTCAGCTTTGGGGGCTCTGAACCATAGTTTTATTATTGTGCCTGAGAGTGATCCAACTTCAAGAGGTGGCTCATACTAATTTACCCCACAAGTCATAATCCCAATGGACTCATTTTTCTCATTTTTATTGAGATATTTGATTGCTAAATGTACTACTCCCATTGTCCAGGCTATCCTTTAACTTAGAAAATTAAATTAAGATCAACGGCTTTGTTAGTGAGAATAAAGGTAGAGCAAAAATATATAACAAAGCAGTGCCTCTACAGAGTACTTCCTGAGATTCCATCTGGAAATTCTAGAAAATATTTAGCCATACCCACTGCCTCGTTTTCTCCTTGCCTTTGAAGTAGAGATGTGCTTTCTGGAAATCAGACTTTGGGAGTGGCAGAAGGATCAGTCCAAGAGGACACTGTTGTTGAGGGATATTGCCAAAGACAATCAGTTACCTGATGTCTGATGTAGTCTCTCCAACCAGACCAGTGGTTCTCAAACTCTTCTGCACATTAGAATCACTTGGGAGCTTTAAAAAATTCCTGCTACCTAAGGCACACTCCAGACCAATTAGGTCAGTATCTGTGGGGTGGGAACCCAGGACATCAACATAATGGGGATTCTAAATATACTTTAGAAATGTGTCTCCAGTGAACTCAGGTTATATTTTTAAACTCCCCCAGAAAAGCCAAGTTTGTGAACCACTGAACTAGGTTAAACTATTAGCATATCCACAGATTCCCTTCTTCTTTAGACAAGGCTGGAAATAACCCCCTACTTCCTTTTTCTGTCTGCCATCCTGTTTAGGAGAGTTCAGGGTAAGGGAAGTATATATTTATATGGCAGACACTGAAGAGGCCTGTATATATTTTGTCTCATCAGTTCTGAATGTAAGCTCCACATTCTAATCCACAGGGCTGAGCTTCCTAAAAACACATTATGTCCGCCACAACCCTCAAAACCAAGGCTGAGAGAATCACTGAGCCGCATAGATCTCTTCGATCTTTTGTCACTTATCATAATAATATCAATCGTTATATAAGCCAGATTATGGGGTGTCCCATCCAGACAGACACCTGGTAACAATATAACAGAAGTGTTAAAAATATCACAGACTATATTGCCAGTGAACTCGGGTTTGCATACATACCTCCTAAGATGAAGGGCAAAATGTAATATGGTTCCATTTCTACTGAAGTAGAAGACCTTCCAGAAGAAATTAAAATGGAGAAAAGGAGAGGAGAAGAGGGGAGGAGAGGAGAGGAGAGGAGAGGAGAGGAGAGGAAAGAAAACAGAAAGGAAAAGAAAAAAGAATGAAAAGAAAGGAACAGAAACAGAAACAGGAACAGAAAGAAAAGCATTCTTGCCAGCGTCGACCCACATCGCTAAACAAATGTTCAAATGTTACTATAACTTGCTTCTTACTAAAACCCTTCCCACGTAGGCAAAGTCCCACGTAGGCAAAGTAGCATTCATTGATTCATTCATTCACTCAACAAGTATCGACTGCCCGTTGCAGAAAAAGGCGGTATCTGATAATAGTAAGTACACAGGCTTTGGAATAATACAGCTTGAACTTGAGTTCCTGCCCTGTGAGCTGCAGGTTGTATGCCTTTGGACAAGTGATTCACTCCTTCTAATCAGAGTTTCCTCCCATGTATAATAGGATAATAACGTCACCATAATGAGCAACTCATTAAAATACTGAACATAATGTCTGCTAACTCTTCACAAAAAGTAATAAGCATCAGAGACTTATTATTGCTACTATGTGTACGAACTGTGCTGCTAGACTAGGTGCTAGACACCTTTATCTCATGAGCAAATTCACCCATCCATTTGTTTATTCATCTATTTAGTAATTCAGTCAGTCAACAAATCATTTTTTAATGCTGTGCTAGGCTGTGGGAGCTCACAGGAAAGGGAAACAGACAATAAGTAAATAGTGATGAGAGCTGCATCAGAGGTATGTATGTGAAGCACCCTAGCCGCAGAGGGAGGGGCCAGCGACCTTGCCCAGGGCAGCAGGCAACGGTTCATGGCACAGGAGACCTCAGAACAGCATCTTAAAGGAAATGTGCAGCCAGTGATGTGTGGGTGGGAGGTAGGGAGGGGAAGAGGATGCCAGGCAGAGGGAAAGCAGTGTGACAAGATAGGTTTCTGGGACGATAGCCATCGATCGCTGACCAGAGAGAAAGATCCTTGACTTTTCCCTGGATATGGCATTCTGAGGAGTCGAGATCTGATTTTTGACCCTGTAGACTTAGGTCTACCTACCACACTTCTCAGAAAATCCTCATTAAGCTTCGATGAGTTACCTATCCAATTCTTAGGAATACATTGAGCAAAGCTGTAGGCAAGTAGTGTTTTCATTGTGCAATCGCTCAATCGTTCACTGGCAACAACCCCCAAGACCAAGGGCAAAAAGGAAATTTGGGTTTAATAACTGTTTGCAATGGATATTCCAATATGATTTTCATAGAATTTTCTATCACTTGGATTTATTTTGTTAGACTTTAAATATCAAACACATGATTCTGCAGCAAAAACAGGCTTTTGAAATGTTAACAAAAAGAGGTATTATCAACATTCACTTATTAGGTTAGAATATATTCTAAACACAAAGGAGCCCATCACCCGGGTTTCTATGGGAAGAAAGCTCTGCTGATAACAGCTACAAAGCGCAGACCAGACCTGTAGCACGGTGTTGCTCGCCCCCACTCCAGAGGCTGCCAGGCACCCTTTCTGAATTCTGCATGCTCCCAGCAGCCAGGATGTCTCCTGGGAAGTACATTTTAGCCCTTAAATCTGGATCTTTGCAACACACTAAGGAAAAAAAAAGAAAGAAGACTATACATGATAGTGATTGCCTCTGAAAACCGGGATTGAGGGCCAGATTTATTTTCTTTTTAAACTTTTCTGTGTTTTCCGATTTTTTGGGTAATGAATGGGCTTATTTCTTAAAAATTTTCCCCAAGTCATAATTAAAGACATCATAGCGGGAACACAGGTTAAACACCAAATCACTTGGGGTTCATATACAATTCTCTCTCACTTCTTATAAGCCCATCTTGTTTTGTTTAAGGCAACAGTGACAGAGACGTTAAAGCTAGTACTTACGGGCCTTAATGAAAATTACGCTATTGTTACTGTTGTAAAATTCGTCTTTCATTCTTGTGCATCTTCTTTTCTTAGTTATATTTTGTTTTGGAATTTATAATTTAATTAATTAGATTTTAATAATGTGTGTTCTTAAATCAATTTATTATCACAACCGATAAAACAATAGGAATTCAATAGCTGAAATTGATCCATTCCTTACAAAGGCTTTACTGGAAACATTTACACAGGAGCAGGAGGCTTGGAGGTAACTTCCTAGAATTTCTCCCAAGAACTTACAGCAAACTGCACGAAGTCAATAGTGATAACATTTGAATCACTTGTAAATACCAATGGCTAATATTATATTTTAAAAATCAAATCAGGATTACTATAATCTTACAGACTGCTTCTTTGCTCAAGAAATTAAATTACAAGGGAAAAACGTCATCTCCTGGTCATAGTCTTACACAGCAAGAAACATTTTAATTGTAAATGTGCCTTTTAGAGCCTTTAAATTTCAAAAAGATGATGAGGAGGACGGATCCTGTGTACTTACTAATCTGTAAATAGAGTACCAGGCCAGGAATCAATTCTGAAATGCGGCATCAATTGCACAGGCTTCCACTTAGTTTTAGTTGAATAAAAGCCCTACTAGATACGCAAATAACATCAAACTTGCCAGATTAAAGAGAGGCCCCTCGTACTCTAAATCATGATTGTCAATCATCACTCAGGATTAAGGGATATATTTTAAAAACCTAAAAGCAAGCGCTTCCTTTTAACTTCTGCCTACTGCACATTTTGGATTATCGCCCAGAAATAGTATTACTTGAAACAAGACTGCCTCCCTCCTACCATCTATGAGAAGTGCATTGTTACCATCTGCTGTTGTCTATTTGGAATAAACCTCAGCAAGGCATGCAGCTTAATGTGCAGAGCCCTTCAGCAGCCTGTGCTTGTGTTTAGAATGCAGCTTCACATTTAAATGGAGCTGATTTTCAGTGTAGTCAGTACTTTCCCAACACTCCTATCCTCCCCACCAGAAGGAAGCAAATTAGGCCAAGAACTAAGACTACCACAACATATTTACATTGTAAAGTGGAAACTTTAAACCCTGCGGTGACCAGTGAAGCTTTACTTGTAAACTCTCCAGGTTTATTCAGGTGAATAATTTTCCCATTTTGTATTTTCTCATTAGCATCACCTGCTCCAGACATTCATATTGCTTTCACTGTTAGAAAATATTCTTTTAAAAGGCATGTGTGCTTAATGAATAACCACACCAAAGATGTAATCATCAAAGGTCTTAGATCTATCTGTCTATCTATCTATCTATATCTATATCTATATCTATATATACATATAATAGGGAAGATTTAAAACGAATTGTAATAGGTCTAAAAAAACCAACAGATTCCGAGAATGTGTATGAAACAGAAGTGCAAATAATCTCTCTAAAAGAAATACACAAGACACTAATAGCAGTTTTCTTCAATTAGGGGTGGGGAAAGGCTGATAGAGGGGGAAAGACATTTATTTGTCTATATTTTTTGTGCTTTTTATTTTTAATATGTCACTGTATTAAAAATTTTTTATTAATAGGTTATTTAAAATGGTGAGAAGACAAAATATATGTACAGTTTCTTTAAATGTAAAACGAAGTCACATTCCAGGCCTAATCTTACCAAAAAAATAACCTTTTAATAAGATTATTAAAACAAAGTGTTAATTTATGAAAAGTTCAGCGCTCTATTAAATTGCCAACAAAACACTGAATTACAACCCAACAGGTTGCTTCATTGAATTCATTCATGTACTCCTGGCAAAGACATTCCAAATGTGAACTTAATTAATATTCCTTCTCCTGGTTTCCATAGTTTCTTTTTAAACATGAGTACCAGCAGAAACTGGCAGTAACTTTACCCATATTCTCAATAATAACCCCCTCTGGCTGTCAATATGTATGAAAAGGAAAAATTTTTTTTCATACCCACAAGAGCCTCCATTTTCATGCCTTTTGTTTAAAAATAGGCTGGTAACAGTTCTTTCTCCCTCTTTCTTATTTTGTGTATGCAGTTTGACGTACACAACTCTTACCCTGCCTGCGATTCACACAATGCTCAGCTGAAAAATGAATGTTGAGAGTGGTGTTACCATTCTGGATCCAGACAACAGCCTCCCATCCTGCCTTCCCATGGCTGCAAATTGCGGTGGCCTGTGAAACTGGGGCCTGACAGTTAAGTGTCCTGATAGAAACCGCTATCATGGCTTGACATTTATCTGGGTGCAGAAGAGGCTTTTGTTTCTATTCTCACTCCTGAATGAAGACTGCCTTGGCCACTGTAAACAAAGAAATATGAATTGGTAAGAAATTATACCTATACGAGTAGATGGCATATGTCCATTGAAGTGGTTCATTTGGACACAACTGATTCACTATACTCCACAATTTCTTAATGGCTAGGTATTCCCGTATAGCCCAAAGCAGAAAGAAGCATTCTCAGACCCGTCTTAGACCTCCTCCTCTCTGTGCCTCATCTTCTCTTGGATCCATGCTTGTCCTGGCTGGGCTGATTGCCTTCTGAGAATCCCAGTGTCTCCAGGAGTATGCTGCTGGGCTGGAGCAGTCTATGAGTACCTCTGTGTCCACTTAATTTTAGTCTAGAATATCTACTTCTTTCTGCCCTGATGCTATTTTTCAGATTTTGCTCTCATTTTACATCTGGCCGTTCCATCTCTGTGTATTTGCATGTTCTATACTGCTGGTGAAGATACTTCTGCTGATTCAATACGTCTGTTGTGGTTTACAGTAAGACTTATAGCCTTATTGATCTGGGATGAGCTCCATTTCACCTGGTTGGCACACATCAAGCCTGGACCACACATCACATCAGCCCCTATGGTTCCTGCTTTTGCTGCTCTTTGCATTCAGTCCTCATTGGCCATTGGTGTCAGCGATGCATGTGTAGACCCCACCCAAAAGGCCATGGGGTCATTGACCTCTCTGGCTATTTCTCTTTGGTCTTGCTGACAACCATGGCTATCCCAACAAGTAACCACAGAGCAGTCTGTTCTCATGGCCAATATAGACTTTGTCTTGTCCACTACTACTCTAACTTTCAGACTCACTGATCTCTCTGTTTTCCCCTGAAAGGGATTATTTATCTAACTCCAACAAGTTTGATAATAAACTTGCAAGCAAAGGACAACTAGGAATACAATGTGCCAGGAAACACGTTTCTAGTTGTATGTTTCTCCAAATATTTTCTCTCTTCTCCTATGATTATAAGTAAAAGGACAAAATACAGGAATTTTTAAAAAAGTTTATTTACTTAGGGGTGCCTGGGTGGCTCAGTCGGTTAAGCGGCCAACTTCAGCTCAGGTCATGATCTCGCGGTCTGTGAGTTCGAGCCCAGCATCGGGCTCTGTGCTGACAGCTCAGAGCCTGGAGCCTGCTTCGGATTCTGTGTCTCATTCTCTCTCTGTCCCTTCCCCACTTGTGCTCTGTCTCTCTCTGTCTCTCAAAAATAAATAAATGTAAAAAATTTTTTTTAGAAGTTTATTTACTTATTTAAATAATCTCTATTACCCAACATGGGACTCAAACTTACAGCCCCAAGGTCAAGAGTTACAAGTGGCCCCAACTGAGCCAGCCAGGTGCCCCCAAATGCTGGATTTTAATACAAAAAAAGATGTGCCTTGCATTGAAACTGCTGTTCTCTCAGAAAAGTCCTGCGAATAAATTCCAATACAATTTAAATTAAATAAATTAAAAAGAAATGTGCTGACCTTAAACAGAAAATACCTATGTAATATCACTGAAGGACATAAAACCAGATAGAAAATCATACCATCTTCTTGAATGGAAAGAGCTTAATATTTTAAAAATATCAATTGTCCCTAAATTAATATGCCTATGTACTACACTTTCAAGTAGAACCTCAACAGACAAAAATTGTGCATATCCCCTCTGCTTATACACATAACTCCCTTGTTCCATCAGACTTCACTTAAAGAACGTTAAGTTCAGGGGCACGTGGGTGGCTCATTGGGTTAAGTATCTGACTTCGGCTCAGGTCATGATCTTATGGTTCATGAGTTTGAGCCTCGTGTGGGGCTCTGTGCTGACAGCTCCGGGCCTGGAGCCCGCTTCAGATTCTGTGTCTCCCTCTCTCTCTGCCTCTCCCCTGTTCATGCTCTTTCAAAACTAAATAAACATTAAACACACACACACACAGAAATTCAAATACAAAATTAAGACTTTCAGGATGTCATTAGAACGTCAAACCAAGTTCAGTCCCTTCTGAGCATGGGCCACGTGCAATTGCAGATTGCACTCATATGAAGCTGACTCTGCCATCCTGACGTCCATATTTAAAATGGAAATTCTTCCCTGCCAAGTTTTTTTCTCTATACTGTGATCAATTTTTTCCCCAAAGCACTCATCACCTTCTAATGTATTGTAGAATTTACTTATTTATTATAGTGATTGGCTTCTGCTGCTGGAATGTAAGCTCAGCAATATTTGGGGTTTTGTCCACTGATGTATCCCATGTGCTTAGAACCCTGCATATAGTAGGCGCTCAGTAAATAGTTATTGAGTTGAATGATAAATCCTCAGTGCTAATAGGGTCTCCATCCTAGACTAATAAAACTCTATGAGGTAGTTTGTGATGATTCCTCACTAGAAATGTGCTTTGGTAATTTGTGAACTTTGGGCACCCTTCCACAAAGTCAAAGGAGACACTGGAACCTCTCCACTCACACACTTGTATTGCTGCTTATTTGCAGATTGGTTAATTGGGTAAAAGTATCCTTAAAATGGGCCCAAGTTGTCTTTACTGCCCATCTTTGAATCTGGACAAGGCTCTGGGTGTGGCCTAGCCCAATACTTAGGCAACATTATCAACAATGAATTTTTACCCTCTGGCTTTTTAAAATAAGAAAGGCAAGGCTCCTTCTCTAAACTCTTCATGTTGGTTTAGGTATTTCCAACCTCTGCTCATGCTATGAAGGGCCATATTAATGTTCAATCTGCTGCGTATTGAAGTGTGAAAAATACGGATTTTTTTAAGGGTAAGAACAAGTTTTAAAAGTAACGTCAATCAAAATCCATGGCTTTGACTATTAACAGAGTTGAGGTCAGAGCAGAATTGCTGGGAATTTTCACTTTTCCAATGTTTTGGTTCATTGGTTTTGTAAATGATCTAGCTTTTGGGGGTTGCTGGATAGTTTGGATTCCTGGTAGAAGGTAAATCCAATATAATCCGAGATGTACCCTTTGTTTGGGGAAAATTATCTAGGATAAACTCTTCACCAGTTGATCTTGAAGAAACCTCTGAAGTCATCAGAAATCTAAATCTGGACGTTATAATCTGAGGGACTGTTTTTCTAAGAAATGTGACATCGTAGAATTAACAGTATGGGCACCAATGTCTCACTATGTTTCATTCCTGCTCTACCTTCCCCTACCTGGGTAAATTTGCACTGGGTTTGCCTTGACCCTTTCATCTACAAAATTATGACAACAGTATCTATTCATGGAGTTTTTGTGTAGATTGAATGCAAACTCATTAAAATAACATTTGGTACAAAGTAATGATCCATGAGTGTTAGCTATCATTAGTTCTGTTTAGCAACTGAACGTGGTTGGTGTTGGCTGTGCTGGGCTCCTGAAACATTGGAGAAATACTTCCCTATATGTAGATTTAGAAAGAGGGTTCTCAGTGCTCCTGTGTGGCTATTTAAAATGAACTAACTTGGGCTTTGAGAAATCCACTCTACTGTAACTGACCTTCTACTCCCTCTCTCAATCATTTTAAAGCAGAAAAATGAAGGGGCCTTGGAATTAGCAGTGTGGGAGTGGGACAGAAAGAGCCTCTTTGGGTCTGGATTTGGAGCATGAAAGTTCTTGGAGAGTTTCTTGATGGGCGTTAAATTGGCCTCAACATCTGGGAGCCTGATAGAAACTCCACAGGGTCCCTGATATTGAATTTGGGGCTCATGAACCTGAGAAAAATCACTGCCGATGGCAAAGTAAATCACTTTTAGAGCTGTTCTTTGGTTATCCCCCAAGCATGCAGTAAAGCTTTACTAACATAACTTTAGGTCTGGGGGGAATGCAAGGTGTTAAACTGGAATTGTTAGAATTTCAATATTTTTAAAAAATTGACCTTTTGTGGACCAAGCCAGTAAAGCAGTGCCCTACACTATACATTTCTGGTTATACTACACTGTATATTTCTGTCATGTTTGGAGTACTTATAGTATATACACATCATTTTAGAAATGAGAAAAGAGAAAAATTATTATATATACCTGTCTTAATCAATCTACAAAGGGATTACTATAGTAGGCCTATCTTTTGAGGTCAGATATAATTCATTATTGAACATGTAAGTGATCCAACCATAGGAAGTCATCTACATACTTCCCAATTTAAACTTTCTAAAGGATTGCCTTCAGTGGGGAGGAAGGGGGACAGGTGTCATTCCATTTAATTCTACCCAATATATCTATACACTAAAATGCTAAATATTTTTGTTTTGTTTTGTTTTGCCTAAAGTAAAAACCAAACTCAACAACTATACAACCATCAAATAATATATTATTCAAATTTCAAAATCATTCTCCTATGTTTCAAAGCCAATGGATTTTTTTCCCTGCCACAACTTCTAGTATATCTGAAAAAATGCAGAAGATTGAAAACTTTAAATTTTTTATATGACCTTAACCAAGTTCTCCTGGTGCAAGAAGATATTCTTCCGGCATGCTTGGACTCTCCCCCACACCTATTTTGCTAATGTATACAACATTATATATTATTGTGTAAATTAACAATGTTAGCATTCACCAAGATATGTAAGCTAAAAATCTTGTAATCATCTTTGATTCTCTTCCTTGCCCTCCACATCCAATAAGCAACAATAAATAGGTTCTATTAGTTTAATCTTCCAAGTGTTTTCTGAATCCATCGCATCCTCTTCATTCCTATGCTACGCTGTTCAGGCTTTCCCCATCCAGACTAATGCAGCAGCCTTGCTTCTGCTCTCTTCTCCCCTCTGAACCACTGCATGCATTCCTGTCATCCTTTTAGAGCTGTTCATGTCATTCACCTAATCATTAATGGTCGATTTTGTCATCTTCCTGATACAGCTAGACAATCAGCATAACATTTAAGATTCTTAATAAGCTAACCCTGACCCAAGTATTCCAACTTTACCTGCCTTTTGACAGACCACACACCCTGAGCTCTACTCATGTAAGTCTTCCCATTCAGTGAATATACCAGTGACTCCCGTGCTAAACCCTTGCAAGTATGAGTCACTTTTACCTGGAATGCCCCTTCCCCTGCCCCATTTCCTAAAATGTTCCTTGCCTTTTAAAGTTCAATTGAAATGTTAACTTTCTTTTGCGAAACCTTTTTAGAGGAAATAAAGTGGTTAAGGCATTGGCTCTGGGAGCTTGTGGGTACAGTTTGAATTCTGACTCTATTACTTTTTAGATATATAACCTTGGTCAAGTTATTGAACTTCTCAGTTCCCTTTGTAAAACAGGAATAATAACACTCTTGCAGTGTGAGAATTAACTGAAATAACAAATGTACTTATTAGCAAGCTGCTTGACTTAGTATGTATTTAATAAATGGTCATTTTAGTAGCTTTAATGACCTGCCTCACCCCCTACCGGCCCACAAACTTAATCACCAGCTCCTCTGAGCTCTTGCAGCACCTGGTCCCATGCTACTATTACAGTACTTATTACAGATGTAATAAGTATGATTGGTTGCATACGTTCTCACACTAGGCCAGATTCTTGAGGGCAGGATCTTTTTAATTCCCTTTAACTTCTAATGCAGTACCTGGCAAAAAACAGAATTTCAAAATTCATCCGATGAAGAATGAAGTGATCCCCCAACGGATTAGAAACCCCTTTAAAAGGCTTATAAAAATGGTGAGAGTGAAAAATGATCACAAATATTTCTCCCCACTTCACAACATTTGTAACAAGGTCACAGAATTAATAAGCAACAAAGCCAAGATGCATATCTGCTATTTGTCTGATCAAGAGCCTTAGCTCTTTATCACAATGGTATATGGTCATTGCGTGCTGGTAGCATTAGGGGAGGATTTGGCTCTTATACATTCATTCTCAGTTGGGCTCAGAGGTGACTTCTTGAGCTAATCTACTTCTGACATCACTATAAGCTCTTAATAGAATGCCTGCATCTTCCTATATTTAGAATTATAGAATTTTAGTAATCACAGACACCTAACAAGGAAACTGAGAGTTGACTAATTTGTTCATGTAGACTCCCATTTCACATTAAGTTTATTATAACATCTATTAAATTCATCCCAGATATCGGTTCTTTTCTCACATAAAGTCTATCTTACTTAAATGTACTTTTATTTTGGCCTGTGAGAGGACAATTGTATGATCATTTTCCCTCTGAATTTTACTAGTAAAAATACCCTATTGGTATTCAGTCATCAATGGTCAAATTTGCATTCGCAGTTTCTCTGATGTACTGTAATTAGCAACTACTCATAGTAGCAAAAGATACAGAAAAACATATGCATATGCATGCACTTCAAATTTAATTCCTTCAAAATGTTAAGTGCCATGTTTTGGAATAAACACTTTAACCTTTCTCGATTTGGCTTTACTAATTTGCTTACAGTAAAAGAAAACACACCAAAATATAATTGTTTCTGAGTGATGAAATTATGAGTAATTTTTATTTAGAATCTTTCCATGCTTTCTGTAGTAACCATTTTTCATTCCCCTTTATACTAAAGCCAAAACTCTGGTAACTGAATGGGGTAAGGAAGGCTTCCTCCTGACTAGGAGAAACCCAATATGGGGTGCTGGAGCTCAAGTGGAGAAGGGTGTCAACATAGGAGAGTGTATGTGTATGTAAATTTAAAAAACTTAATTATGTGCCTGTATATACACACATAAAGCCCCATAGCACTGTCCCCTGAGAAGCAGCAGTAACGACACCTCAGTCATGATAAGCACAGCTCACGCAAAAATCATGGCTTCTAAATACCAATTCCCACCAAATGGTAGAGAAATAGCTGATTCTAAGGCTGGGGCAAAGGCAGTACAAGAAGAGTTTGGAAAACTTGTGTGGCTAGAAGTAAGAAAGTGCTTTAAAAATGATGGCAACATATCAAAAGGGCATAGGAGCCAATGTGAAAGGGCTCCCAGTGCCCAAACATAGGACAATTTGAGATGCAAAATAAGTAACAGATTATAACCTATTGACTAGACAACCATGGGTGTGCCTGGATGGCTGAGATGGTTGACATCCGACTTCGGCTCAGGTCGTGATCTTGCAGTTCAGGAGTTTGAGCTCCGCATAGGGCTCACTGCTGTCAGCCTGTCAGCATAGAGCCTGCTTTGGATCCTCTGTTCCTCCCTCCCTCTCTGCCCCTCCCCTGCTCATGCTCTCTCAAAAGATAAATAAAACATTTAAAAAAGAAAAAAGAAAACCATGAATTCACACTGACATTAATAAAGTGAAGATTTGATTAGGTGCAGGATATATACATAGCTTCAACTATTTTCCCAAAAAATATTTACAAAGAAAAACCCAGTAACCTTACAGTGGAAAAGCATGATAGGTAAGCAAGAGATCAAAATCAAAATGAACATCATCAGAAATGGGGCAAAATGAAATTGTGCACTATCTGACAGAATTGGTTCAGTAATATTCCTGCAAAAGAAATGCAACTAGAATCTAATCACAAGGAAACAGATAAATCCAAATTTAGGGACATTTTACAAAATAATTGGCCTGTAATCTATGGAAGTCGAGGGTAGCAAAAGTCAAGGAAAGACGGAGGAACTGCTCCAGAGCCAAAGAAATGAGAGACTCTGCAACGTTAAGACAACGTGTGACTTTGAACTGGATCTTTATAAAACATCACTGGGACAATTAGTGAAAATTGGGCAGGGTCTGAGGAAGTAATACACCAGTGCTAATTTCCGCTAATTTCCTTATTTTGATGGTTGTATTGTGGTTATATGGAAGAATTCTTTCTTTTTGGAAACGTAAAAGTACTGGAGGGTGATGGGGCACCATGACAGCAGCTTACTCTCAAAGCAGAAACATTTTATTTGTACAGTATTTACAACCTTTCTGTAAGTTTGAGATTGTTTCAAAATTTTTTCTTTAAAAAGCAGAATGCAGAGAACTAATCAATAGATCATTCTTAAAGAGCTGATAAAGTAATTCAATGAGATATAGAACTCCAAAAAACATAATTTTAATTATGATGAACTTTGTCCAATTCCTGTGTCTGCTGTGCACATACAGGTTCTTCAAAACGGTTTTAGTTTTGTCATTAATTGACCCAGAAATTTTTTTCACACGACTTTCAGAATCGTACACACACACACACACACACACACACACTCACTCACTCACTCACTCCTATTAGGGTGGTGATAATGTTCGTAAGTGCTGTTCAGTAGAGAAAAACAATATGAGTTCTATTTTTTTTTTTTAAATCAAACAAAAATGTAGGTATTACTATAAAAATAACTTCTCCCCCTTGTGGCAAAAAATGAAAATACATTTTACTGAAGAATCCTAATATAGAGGCACTTAGTATTACTCCTTCTAAAGTATTTTCACATAAACTCATGTGATCCTCTAAATAGCACACAACATTTGCAAACAATATACTTAGAGGTAGTTTCACAGTTCTCTTAGGTCAGCAGTGTCTAGATTCTGTGTGGATACTATTCTCTATAGCAAAAAGCTGCAGGTTTGATAAAACTGCCACAACAAAATACTACAGTTCAAAGGAACGAAATCTACCCACAGTATAAAGATTAATATGATAGGCAGATAAAAAGGGATGGTTTCACTTAAAGGTACCTGCCTATTTAAGATTACAGGGGCACCAAGAAGGCTTCCTACCTCTCAAAGTTTAATCCAAAAATTTTGAAAATCCACCATTTGAGATTAATTCCTCAGAGGTGGTTCCATCCAATCTGCAGACTTAGAGTATTAATACGAAGATACGCTGGAAGGGATAAGACATTTTCCTTCATTTAAGATTGCTAATAGTTAAAATAAAAGGAAGTCACTCATCTGAGCTATAAATAAATGAAACTTAACTTACTCATTCCAGATTCCTACACCTATTCTTAACCTTCCACACTTCTTCCAATTAAGTCACCAGTCACTGATAATTCTATGTTTTACTGACCTTCCAGTGATTATAAATTTAAGTGGTTTTTCAAAGTAAACTTAATTCCAGTTTCAGACTTTTAAATTAAAAGTGGCTCAGTTGGATACTGTTTCTTCAACATAGTAATATAAATATTAGTATCCTGGCTAAAATGAATTATTGACAATTTTAATACATGTTGCACAGTACATATTAATATAGAAAAATACATGTTATCAGCAGCATAATGTTGACCATGTTCTAATCCATTCCACCTGCTCAAATATTAGTGCAAATAATTATATATTTGTAATGCATCACTGCTGTCTAGCACAAATCTATGCCTTCTGAATAAATGACTTTCCTCTGAGGTTGTTTGCTGTTTGGAGTATGATGTGATATATTCATATTTAAATTGGCTTTGTACGGTGAGGCAGACTGCAACCATCTAAAAACACTCAAAAAATGAATAAGTATGGTTAATTACTTTTCTCTCCCGCCACAAGTGATATTCATCTCAAGAACTGAAGTTTACTGTTATCACCCAAATATTAGTGTTAAAGTATACAGGGCCAAATATTCAAAAATATCAATCTTGTTAAAGCCCAGAGTTATCAGCCTAACTGCTCCAAATCACCAATTAAAATTCTCACACTCTAACATGTCAGGTTTCTCTCTCATATACACTTGAGGAGTTGTTTCCTCCCTAAATTTGGAAAGAGAAAGGACTGACCAGTGGTAAGAATAAAAGTTAAGAGTCTTAACTCTTAAAAGATTAAACATGCATGTTTCCCCCTATATTTTCACTCCAGCATTAGCCATTTAAAAACTACCAAATGCATTAAATAATTAACACAATTGGCAAACGTATGACATTAAAATAGTCTGTGTTTGAAGGTAGAAATACTGATTTGCCCATATTTTCCAAGGTAGAGTTGTGATTTACTCCTATGTTATAAAACACTTGGACTCTTTCTTCTGTAAAAGTTAAGCAGATATAGTACTGTAATTGTGTAAAATACTACTACAGAGAACTTTTTGAAAGATTTCTATTAAGTACAAACTTAATATTAAATTAAAATTTCATGACCACTTATAAAATTTTAAAAACCAAATTTAAAAAGTATGACCACACATTGGGAACATTAAAAAATCCAACAGTAAATGAAATACTGATCCTGTGTATCAACTTCATAGCCTAAACACTACAGTGGGAAACAAACATTGAATGAGAAGGAAATTAGACTAAGGAAAACTAATGAGTCTATCAAAATAAAAGACCTATTTAATGTTACATAGGGAGAATAGTGCACAGAACATCAAGAGTGAGTGAGAAAGATTTAGGTTTCAATCTGAGCCTTTTATTACCTACAGACCTTTAGCAGGTCTACTTAATGTTTTTTGTGGCTTAGATATTTCATCTGTCAAATGGAGATAATACTACCCAACTCTTAAGGCTGTTTTGGAATCAAATGAGATCATGTGTACAAATGATTAGCATAGTGCACTGAATTTGAACCAATAAATGTAGCTAGAATTATCTTTATTATGCATCAATATTTAAAAATTGTTGTTTTACTTTATGTAGAATTATTTACTCTAACAATATAAACTGGTCTTTTCCTCCAAAGCACATAACGTATTTCAGGACCGAGTTTCTCAAGCGGAGAGAAGTACTACCGAATTGAGTATACTGAAATTCACTGGATGAAAGCTTAAAGTGCTTTTGATATCAAATTCTCCAATAGAAATCAGGAGAATTCAGTACACTTCTAGAAAGTACCTCACACTTCTGAGTCAATGAATAGTATGTGGGTAATATGAAACCTACTTTTGTATTGATAAAAAAAAAGTTAAATCCCAGATTTGAGCTTTTTAAGTTAATAACAAATTATGCACAGAGTGAACCTTGCTGACTCTCACATAACAGTTGTTCAAGCATGTTTTAGGCACTAACTTATAAACATGACCACCTTAAAAGGTTTTGTGGCATTTCAGGAACCAAAATCTCTTTATCTGGATACCTGTAAATATTCACCATCTTAGATGAGAAAAAGGCATTTTAAGGAAGCAGTACATTCTCCACTTTGAATCAATCTAATAATAAAATTATTTCACTGTAAGCCAGAAGGCTGATGTTCAGATAGTGAAAATTTAAAGTGAAAGAGGAAAGAAAATCATCTAAATATATCATAAGTTAATGTATTTAGCAGTTCTTTTTTAAAAAAGTTAGGTGCTAGGTACTTGCAACCATGGAGATGCTCAAAATGAGGCTAATACTTGTCTTGAAATAGTCAATGAGTCATCTGTCTAAAGATTCATTCAACTGTTATTTTATAATTCTTCATAAGGACTATTCATCTACTGTGGTCGACTGTCATTTTCAATACCATAACTTAAAGAGGCTAAAACCTGTGTCCTGTATTTTAACATAATATACTTAAGTTTCAGAAAAATAATTTGCAGTGTTTTGGAGCATATTTTCCACTTCAAAACATTACATAGATATTGTCTGTTAGCTCCTGTAGAAATGCAGAAAACTATTAAGGATTCTCTTTAATCAAATGTTGTCTAATGTTACTAATATACAAAGTTCCATTATTGCTACTTAAAATTTTATCATGTGCATTTGAAAAACATCTTACTTATTGATCATCTTTTTTGAGTCATAAATTGTGGGCAAAATTTAATAGTGGTCATAAATATAAAAAATGCTTTAAAAATTGGAATAAAAAGAATGCAAGGAATGCACAGGGCTTTATAGAACAAAATTTTTTAAAGAAAGATAATCAGTTAAATTTCTAATCTTAGAAAAAAAAAAGTATTTTTCTTCTAAAAAAAAAAAAGGAGGTGAGAAGACCTATAAAAAATAAGGAACATCTTAAAAACTTAAATAGCAATAATTTAGAAAATTAAGTATGGATACCCTTAACATGTAAAAAATGGAGTGAAATAAAAAAACAATTGCAGGGAATTTGTTTATTAAGCATTAATGTTAACACTTCTAAATTAAGTATTCACTTATGAGTTTTCTTTGTCACTGCCTTGGTCAATGGACATAATGGAAAATATTGCACAAAATTCAAGCATGGTAATAATAATTAACAAAATATTTAAGCAACATGTTTATGTTTTACATTTAAAAAAATTAATCCAAACAAAATAATTTGAAGCACTTCTCTGATTTGGAAGTCTTAAAATGTTCTCTTGTGTTTTATTTAAGATTTTGTTTTCTCTTTCTCTCTCTCTTGTTTTTTTTTTTTTTTTTTTTTTTTTTTTTAACAAATTGACACTGTACAAAGAGTTCAAATGGCCAGTAAAACTACTGCTTTAAAATTGTTGGCTTTAAGTAACAGAGGTATAATTTGAATTCACATCAGAGCTTTCTAAAATGGCAATAGTACAAGCATATGACTTTCTCTAGTATCCAAAATCTGTTCTGGCTCTCCCCTTGGCTAGGGAATAGAAAACTAGACAGCTTTCTAAAGCTGCCATAATTTTCTAAAATGCTTTGATAAAAGTTGGCATACTTTGTTTCTTTTGCTTACCTTGATAACACTGGGCTAAACAGAAAATTAAGAAAATTCAGTCAATAGTAACTTAAACAGTAGGTAGTGCTGGATCTGGAAGTTTTGGTAAGATTGATGACTATTCAGAAACATAGTCTTAAAAGAAAAGTAGTTTGCCAAAATTAGGCCAAAAAGCCTACATTAAAGGAAAAAAATGCCAAGAATGAGCTGAACATTAAAGTTTATCTGTTCTTAGAAGATTGCGAACAACACAAAGGGAACTGAAATACTACACACAGATAAGAATGAATTCTTGCAGAGCAAGTTTAGAGAGATTGTAGAGTAAATAGCCTTGCTAAATTTCCACTTGACGTTTAAAATTTTATAAGTGATTTATTATGTCACCATATTAAGCCAATTCAGTTAACTCCATTCAAGAATTGCTTCAGAAATGCCTTGAAAAAGATGACAGAAACTATAGATCTGAAAAGCAATCAGTCTTCACAAAGCTTGTCTCCAGACTTAGAATATATAATGCTATCTATCAATTACTGATTCCCCTTAAAATAGATTATCAATGTTCAGCCATCCCATCTTATTCCAGTTTAGTATTAAGAAAGTAATCTTAAAGGGCTGCATTGTTGCTAAACACTGTCAATATTTCTCATATTCACCATTTAGACTATACCTCAACTTTACTTCCCTTATAATATTAAAATAATGAATAAATATGGTCCTTCAGTTAAGGTCCTCCACCTTACCTTAAGTGAAATATAAAATAAGGTAGACTTATTAATTTCTTGCTAGCATTGGCTTAAAATCTGTTTATGAAATAAGAAATAGTAAACTTTAAGTTTTTTTACCCAGAAAGCAGATGTATTCTGATCCACTCCTAATATCTACATAAAACATTTCATCATATTAGTTCAGTTTATAACATTTTTCTTGGAATACTATTGTTGTACCTCAGGGAAAAATCCAATTAACCAACTACAGAAATTATGCTCAGTTGTTAACCTTTTGAAAGAGGCAAAAGTTCTCTAAGAAAACCTAAAATAACAATTGGTTAACAATTACCAAGTGCTGAAAAGGTCTTTAAAAATTGGTAAATAATAAATGCAGTTTTGCTGTATTTTACCATCAATGAAAAATAGGATGGTGAAACTTCCCAATGGAATATGTCAAAGAACATGAACTGGAACAGTGATAACATCTCATTTGTCTTCTGACACCAGCATTTTCCAGGATGAAAAGAGTGACACGTAGTTTCACATAATTTGAAATTTAGAATTTGAAATTTGTTAAGTTCAAGAATGGAATTAAAATTTAACTTAAGGGGAAAAAAGCAAAATATGGCTGGGTAGTGTCCAAATTTCAAATAAAATCTCAAGGGTAAGTATGGCTGCTGTTTTTCCAAACAGTCATTTTTCCATAAAATGTTGGCTGTGTCATAAGAAATCTCCTGTGCTTTCTGTCAACCAAGACCTGCTGAAGTACAACATGTTTCCCTTGTAAATTCAACCTCAGCTGAAATGTCGAGCAAGGCGGGCAGATCTATAGTCAGCACGAAGTTGTACGAAGGAGTGAAGAATGTTTTTGTCCAGATTAGCAAGTTGTTCTCCTGAGCAGACTTGCTTTAAATTATCTGGGGCGACTACCAGAAGATTGCAAAGTGCATGCAGAGTATCAAAAAGCTGTAATACCAGTGGGATCTGAATTAAGGAAAAAAAAAAAAACAGCATTGAAACAAAACGATTTCTAGTTTTACAATTAGTTTTTAATCCTTCTCACTTATTTACTGTTATTCAGGAGTTACTAATGTGGGAGAGGTTCAATATATTAAAAAAATTTTAAAGCTTCAGAAAGTATTAAAACTCAAATATTTCAGACATTACAAAAACGTGGTATAATCTTTTTGAAAAGATATATAGTATGCCAGTTTTCTTCAATAGTTAACAATCATTTATACTTCTGTGGATTAGAATTAGTTATCATTAATTTAGCACTTTTCTTAAATAATTTAAACCTTAAGGAAAACTGATTTCAGAGAGATGTACATGAAGAAAGAACATATTTTCCTGATGTGTGATATATACAGCTTTAGTTATGAAAGTCAACAATGTCATTTGAATTGTGGAACTGAAATATGGCCTTGTCTAAAATAAAGCACAAAGCAAAAATGTGTTAATACTGAAAATATGATTGGAACAACACTTTTCCAGTTAGAAAATGTTAGATCTGTCTCGCTACAATATCAACAAGTTGTAAACTTTTCAGTAATGACAGTAAGTCAGCATGCATTCTTAACGGTCTGACTTATGTTCCTGAGCCTACTTACAAGCTTCAGATTTGTGAATACGTACCTTGAAGTCTTTGGCACACTTCCTATATTCAGCTACATCACAAATTGCTAACATGCCACCCATACAACTGTAGGAATATTGTTGAAGATGCTCATAAATAAGTCGATGAAAACGTACGCCAAGTTCCATCAAAACTGTATCCACATTCTTCCCATCCATGGAATTTTTAATCTTTTCCACTTGCTTTCTCACGTAAGCACAGACTTTAACACAGGCCTGTAAAATTTTTTCTACACTTATTACATAGAAATGGATATCAACTTAGATGAGGAGAAAATACATATAGTGTCTCACTGATTTCTAAGTATAAAAGAAAATAACTTAGAGCACAGTAAGATGCACCAATGAAAATGTTAATGAAATTATTAAGCAAAGCAGATATTCTTACTAGTATATTGAATCATTTTACTCACATTAGTATATTGAATCAAAACATTGTTTTCATCTTCTGGCTTAAAATCTGTTTTCTTTTGTTCTGCAGCCAAGATATGCTTCATCTGTCCAATCATACAATTTAACGTCCTAGAGAATTGAGAACACCATATATTGATCCCTTTATTTAAAAATTTTTAAAAAATGTTTATTTTTGAGAGAGAGAGAGAAAGAGACAGTGTGAGCTGGAGAGGGGCAGAGAGAGAGGGAGACACAGAATCTGAAGCAGGCTCCGGGCTCTGAGCTGTCAGCACAGAGCTTGACGTGGGACTCAAACTCAAGAACTGTGAGCTCATGACCTGAGCCGAAGTCAGACACTTAACCAACTGAGCCATCCAGGAAGCCCCTTGATCCCTTTATTTTATATTCACTTTATATTATTTATACTAAATTGAAATTATTTAATTTCATAGCTCTGTAAAATTATTTACTGTTGGTAGACTTCAGATTTTAGAAAAAATAAATTCTAGGTCTTGCTATCAATGAACTCTGGTTTTATTTAGATTCCTGCTCTTGCCCAATACTTTATTTAAGGTAATATTAAAGATCTTAGAAATCTGTCACTAATTTATTTCCTTAACAATTATATACAGAGAATGGTTAGCAAGAGGGGAAGATAGAGGGTTTAAGACGAATGGCCAACATTTGGAAGAAGACGTGAGAAGCATATGAGTTTATACTCTAAGGACAAGCAGTAGGCTGAACAAGCGGTACTAAAGACCCAGTTGAGAAAGGAGAGCATGGGTTTGTAGTGGTACCAATAACATTTGAGTTATGTGATATTCTCCAACAGCAATCAGTCACCCAGTTATGGTAATAAAAGAGACTGCACTGATCCAAAACTTAGGATCTGTAAGATAGTTATAGTTAATGGAAATATATTTTAGGGGAATTAGAAGGGACTAATTCAAGAGCTGGGTCAAGCAACCTAAGCATAAAAATAAAGTAAAGCTAGGAAAAGGGTAATTGGCAAACGATTAATAAATTAAGGGCTAGAGCTCCTGCTGAGGTCAGAAAGCAGGTTGTGGAGTTGGAAGAACAAGAGGTTACGAGCAATGAGTGGGATATTCAAGTTTGAGGTTTTTGTTACCAATGATAACAAGGTCTAGCAGGATATGAGAGTAGGTAGCTAAAGTGAAGATGATCAAGAAAATGAATGGGTCAGACACAAGGAAGTGGAAATAACCTACACTAAGGTTAAAGAAAAACTGTGAGCCTGTTGCCCAAATTCTCAATAAATACAGGGGACTAACATAAATGACTGAGAGACAACAGCAATAAGAAAAGATGATGTGAGCTTCAAAGGCAAAGAGGTTCTGACCTAATACCCACAGGTGGACACTGGTCTGAAAATACCAGAAGGGATCAGGTGGATGCTCTGCTTCCCTCTTTTACCCATTATCCATGGAAAATGGGTTAAAAAAAATTAGAAGTTCACATTCATGAGACCACTACAGATCACTGTGCTTTCAATTGGTCAACTAGTACAAAGACTTTGAGACCAAAGCTTAAAAAATTTTTTAAATATTTATTTATTTTTGAGAGACAGAGCACAAGTGGGGAGGGGCAGAGAGAGAAGGAGACAGAATCCAAAGCAGGCTCCAGGCTCTGAGTTTGTCAGCCAGAGCCCGATGCAGGGCCCGAACTCACAAACCGTGAGATCATACCTGAGCTGAAGTCAGACGCTCAACTGACTAAGCCACCCAGGCGCCCAAGACTAAAGCTTATATAGAAAGATATTAAGAAGATGCCTAACAAATACATCTTTCCTGTACCTCTGAAAGCTTAATGTATCCAACCTCCCCACGTCCCAAAATATGATTTTTAGGTATTCTGAGGCAAACCAAGAAGAAACAAATTAAGTTAATATGAGGGATTTAGGTTAGGAAAATACACACTTCTTGAAGGGATGATTATAACGTATATAAACATATTACATTACGTGAAATACTGTGTATGTATAATCTCCTGTTGTCCTGACTGAAAGCAAAAGGTAGAGGCCAGTTTTTAGGATTATTCTAAGCATATAATCAGTAAATTAAGCTCAGTAATTAATTCTATAACATGCCCTTTTCCCAGTTTTATTCTTTAACTTTATTTTTCTTTCCCTCATTATCATATACTCTACGGTATATTGATCTTAGTGAAAAGGTAATTGGGAGATGACCTGCAAATTTGATACTACTAATAAAGTAAAAATTATTTACTTTTTCACAAATTAGAGTGAATTCCAGGCTATCCTTGTAACAGCACTGTTAACTAACTTGCACTCAAATATGCTTTGTTGAATAAAGAGAAAGGAACAGAATTACAATATATAAAGAAGATATGCCCAAACCTAGTAGCAAGGGCTTTAGCATTTGAATCCTAGCTCTACCACTACTAACTGTGCAATCTTGAGCAAATACTTTATTTCTTTAAGCCTCCATTTCCTCATTTGTAAAACAGAAATAGTATTTTCTACCTAATAAATAACACAAGTGAAGGTCCTTAACACTGTGCCTGGCACACAGCAAAAGCCTGATAAATGGTAACTGTCATCATCATTAGTAAGTATAAGACCACCACATCATCTCAAGAAAAGAGACCCACTGCTCTATACCGTAAACAGATAATTAACTACAAAAACGGTTACAAAAATTTTTGAACACAGAGTTTGCATTCACTTAATGAAATTTACTTACAGAAAATTAGCATATTTATTTAAAACATTTCAGACATAACCCTGAAAATTCTAAATGAAAATAAAATCCTCTATGTTACATACCATTTTTAAGGAGTTCTGAAAGAGTAGGAGAAAGGAGGAGGAGGAGAAAACGGTGGCTTCCAAGAATAGTTTTCAACTGAATCTAGTTTAAAAGAATCTAAACATACTAAAAACCATTTTCATGCTGCATTTATAATAGTGTTTTTACAAAAATTTAAAAATTTTAAAAAAAATATTTATTTTTGAGAGAGAGAGACAGAGTGTGAGGCAGGGGAGGGGTAGAGAGAGAAGGAGACACAGAATCGGAAGCAGGCTCCAGGCTCCGAGCTGTCAGCACGGAGCCCGATGTGGGGCTCGAACTTTCGAACCGTGAGCTCATGACCTGAGCCAAAGTCGGACACTTAACCAATGAGCCACCCAGGCGCCCCTAGTGTTTTTACAATTTAAAAAATATAAGAGGCAAGCGGGGGGTGCCTGGCTGGCTCAGTGGGTGGAGCATGTGGCTTTTGGAGGACTGAGAGTCCAAAGCCCACACGGCGGTGTGGATTTTAAAATAAAATCTTTAGGGGCACCTGGGTAGCTTAGTTGGTTAAGCATCTGACTTCAGCTCAGGTCATGATCTCATGGTTCATGATTCGAGCCCTGCATCAGACTCTCTACTGTCAGCACAGAGCCTGCTTCCAATCCGGTCTCCCTTTTCTCTGCCCCTCCCCTACCTCGCACATGGTCTCTCTCAAAAATAAACATTTAAAAAAAATAATAACATAAAATCTTAAAAAAAAAACTAAAAATAAAACTAACAACTTGCCTATCAATGCCAGTATCCAATTTCATCTCCATTTGTTCAATTATTTCTTTTTTCTTCTGAAGGCATTCAGATAACTTAGGAGAAGAGCTATTCAATGTTTAAAAGGAAAAAAAAATCACGTTAGTAGCCTTATAACTCTGAAAGTTTTTCATATGCATATGTATATTGTTATAAAAATTTATAAATACACAAACATACATATATATTATTTTAATTTGCTTGCAAATCCAAGAAGCACGTAAGTAGTAACTACAGTGCCCAATTCAAACTAGGAAATTATGCAGTATTACTATGCCTAATAGTCACACTAGGAAAAATTAACCATTTAGAAGAGAAGGAAGAGGAAGATTTAGATTCATTACTTTTTTTTTTAATATATGAAATTTATTGTCAAATTGGTTTCCATACAAAACCCAGTGCTCATCCCAAAAGATGCCCTCTTCAATACCCATCACCCACCCACCCCCCATCAGCCCTCAGTTTGTTCTCAGTTTTTAAGAGTCTCTTATGCTTTGGCTCTCTCCCACTCTAACCTCTCTTTTTTTGGATTCATTACTTTCATCTCAGAGAAGATATCCCTCAAGAATATAAATATATGTGATTTTGAAATTTTGGGATTGTTTTGTTTTCTTCTTGTTTTGTTGTTTTGTTTGTTTCCTTTTTAATTAACAGTAAAAAATAAAAAAAATAAAAAACAAAAAATCCATTGGATATCTTAAGAATATAATCAATTATACTAATTAAAGTTTGGAGACTACAGCCAATCCAGTTGATTTAGCTTTCCTACACTAAAAAATAATTTTGACAATCATATTTGCCTTCTGAATGCCACCTAAATGTCAAAAACACACAAAATATTAAGGAATATGCAACTCTAACAGTTATGTGGATTCTTTGCTATGTGGCATTACAGTTCTTAAATTAGTACATTTCCTTTCAAAGTGTGATTTAGGGATTACAAGTGATCTTATCTTTAAGACTGTTTCTAGACTAATTTTTTGGCATATCCATGTTTACAATAAAATGTTTAAAATATTATCTTTTATATATTGTTCATCTTGTAATAGTACACATATAATTTTATAAGGCATGTTCACATATACTCCACCTTATTTAATCCTCACATGCTTGAAAAGTTCACATAAACTGATAGGAAAATATAAACCAAACCTTAATGTCGTATATTAAAATCTGTCCTATTAATCTCATGAAATTTTTGTTGTAAGTCTTTATATGTAGAGAACATTATAATATTCACTGACATACCAACAAAAATCAATTTGACTAACCTTATTAGTGGCATAAGGTGATCATTAAACTGCTTGTCAAAAAGATGAAAAATAGTATTGGCCTGTTGCACAACATCCAAAAAATAGAGATTTGCATTCCTAGAATCTGAAGAAGGAATTCCTAAAATTGGAAGGCATGTATGTATTAGAATCACACTTGAAGAAATTCATCTTGCTAACTGAAAAAATGAATGTGATATTATGAGTAAAAGCAACTGCTATTTTAATAAATCAGCAATGATTTTTGTGGACAGAAAAGTAAAATTAAGCTTAATAATAAAATTAATCCAAAGTTTTTACACACCAAGTTTCACCATCTACTCAGTTTTCATTATTTGCTGAGATAAACAAAAAATACATCAATAAATGAATCATCTTGGTCTATATCTTTTCTTTCCTACTCTCTCATGCCCAGTGGTTCACATGAGCCATGAACCACTTCTTATAACAAGGCCTCATTATCTCAGTTAAAATAATTTTTTTGTTACTTTCCTGGGTTCAAATCACTTTATCTTTTCTGTTAATATATTGTTGCCAGAGTAATATATTTAAATTTACACATTTCACTCATCTTGCTCTCTATTATTTCTTCAAAAATATTCAAAGTCTCCTCACTGTCTACAAAAAAATTCTTGATTTTCCAGCATGCTATTCAGGTGACTCCACATGCTGACTCCAAAAAAGAGAGCTGACCTCTCCAGATTTCAGATTCATCTTTTTTGTAGAAGAGCAATAGATAAACTCTAAGATACATTCTAACCTTAGATGTCTATGTTTCTAGCGAAAACTAGGAAGCATAATGGGCTAAGGAAAATATTCATACATGAGAAAATAAAAGTTTAATACCTAGAATTCTTTATGGGATGATGATTTTTTTTCAAAGTTTTAAAAATGAAAACAAAAGGGGTGCCTGGGTGGCTCAGTTGGTTAAGTGTCCGACTCTTGATTTCGCCTAAGGTCATGATCTCATGGTTGTGAGACAGAGCCCTGCGTTGGCTGCATGGAGCCTGCTTACGATTCTTTCTCTTCCTCTCCCTTTGCCCTTCCCCCACCTGTGCACATGCTTGCACACGCTCTCCCTCTTTCTAAAAAAAAAAAAAAAAAAAAAGATACGATAAAATCACCAAATAGTAAGAAAACTAAAGACTCCAACACAAACTTAGAAAGAAAATTAAGTCAGTACACATGTAGAAAATACCAATCCTTATTATTAATGGAAGATACAAAAATTAAGGTAATATTTATGTGTGTTTTCAACCATTAAATTAAAGGTTTTTAAAGAATATCCAGAGGCACCTGGGTGGCTCAGTGGTTGAGCGTCTGACTCTCGATTTCATCTCACATCATGAACCAGCAGTATGGGACTGAGACCTGCCTCAGGCTCTGTCCTGAGCATGCAGCCTGCTTAAGATTCTCTCTTCCTCTGCCCCTCTCCCTCACTCATGCGTGCGCTCCCTCTACATAATTAAAAAAAAAAAAATATCCCTTTATTCTAAAAAAATATTCAACACTATGCAAAGAATTAGTACAATCATAAAGGTCAATAACAGTGTAAATTACTGCAAAAAAAAAAAAACCCTTTTGCAAAACTGTATATGTATAGAAAATTTGAAATTGGTAACACACTTTGTGTGTGTGTGTTTTTGTAAGTAAACTCTGCCCTCAACGTGGGCTTGAACTCATAATTCAGAGATCAAGAGTCACATGCCCTACCAACTGAGCCAGCCAGGGGCCCCAGGTACCACACTCTGAACTGCTAATTTCACTTCTGGGATTTCATACGAAGAAAATAATTCAAAATAAGGAAAACACTCTAAGCTCTACAACGTTCACTGCAGCATTATTTATATTACTGAAAAGATTCAAGATATCTAGAAATAGGGGATAGTTAAGTTTATTTAACTTTATTATATATATGCATGACAGAATTTTATTCTATCATTAGAAAAAACAGCATTTAGTAAATACTAACTAAATGGCTGCATGGAAGAAAGTTTATGAATATAAGAAACATTCTCACCCCTAAGCCCTTCCAAATTGTGAATACATACAACTATTAAAATGAAGATGCTAGATTTCCATATGAGCTTAATAACAGGTCCTTCATACCATATGGATTCAAATTCATGTTATCTTTTTTCATTATCTTCTTTAATCTTCATACCTTTGAGGTATTATTACCCAATACAAATTGCCACATTAAGTCATTTGCAAATGGCAAATGTTAAATACTCGATGTCAAGATCTGCTGTAATTAGGGCACCTGGCTGGCTCAGTTGGAACAAAGCATGTGACTCTAGATCTTGGGGTCGTGAGTTTGAACCCTACGTTGGGTGTAGAGATTATTTAAGAAAATGAATAAACTTAAAAAAAAAAAAAAGAGTCTGCTGTACTTAAGTTAAAAAAAAAGCAGGCTACAAATGTTTATCTACATCATGAGAGCAAATAAAAAAATGGGTAAGAATAAACCACAAGGTTACTGAATTATGGGTGAGTATGCTTCAATGTTAAAAACTTTATGAAATGATGTGACATACAGTCAATAAACATTTTTGAGCATCTACTATGTGCTTTCTAGGTGCCAGACAATAATGGTGAATAAGAAAGATTAAGATTCCTAGCCACAAGAGCTTACATGCTGTTCTCTTAAAATACTGTCTCCAAATTCTCAATTCACTCCTTCACTTCATTCAGCTCTCTGGATCATGTCTCCTCAGACAGGCAGTCTCTGACCATCCTTCCTCAAAAAAAAAAAAAAAAAAAAAAAAAAGCCCTCTGTTCCTGAATTTCCCATCCCAATTTCCCAACACTTCTCATTAACTCTTACTCAATTTTACATTGCACTTTCTAGTCATTTGTCTATCCTTTCCCTGAGATTGAAAGCTCCATGAGTGCAGGAGTAGGCACTTAAAAGGTATGTGTTGAATTAATGAATTCTGGTTAGCGGAGGCAGATGTTAACAGATGAAAATTTCATTGCGAGAAGTGCTATGAAAAACATTAATTCAGTGACGAAATAATGAGTTACTGGACTGGGAGAGGTGGGCTACATTGGCTAGTGTGATCAGCAAAGGACTCTTTGAGAAGGTGACCTCTTAGTTGAGATCAGAGGTTGAAAAGCCAGGCATTGAAGAGCTGAAGGAAAAGGATTTGAGGGACAGGGAAACACCAAGCGCAACAAGCCTGAGTGAGAAAAAAGAATGAAGGCCAGAGCGGCTGAGATAGTGAGAGGAAGTGCAATAGGAGATGTGGATGAATACAGAAGAGGAGGACAGATCAAAAGCCATGCTTTTGTGAAGTCTGTTATTATTTTCCCCCTAAAAGTAACAGGAAGTTACTAACGGGTCTTAAACAAAGAAATAATAATCAAACTGACTGTTATGTGGAGTCAGTACTGTGCAGAAGTGAGAATGTACACAGAAAGGCCAGTTAGGAGTAGACAGAGATGATGGTATGTATGTATGTATGTATGTATGTATTTTAAATGTTTTATTTATTTTTGAGAGAGAGAGCGAGCGAGCTAGGGAGGGGCACAGAGAGAGGGAGACATGAATCTAAAGCAGGCTCCAGACTCAGAGCTGTCAGCACAGAGCCTGATGCGGGACTCGAACTCACAAACCATGAAATCATGACCTGAGCCGAAGTCAGACGCTTAACTGAGCCACCCAGGTGCCCTGAGATGATGGTATTTAAATTAGAGTGGCATCAGTAGACCTTGAGAAAGTAGATGAATTTGAGTTATGTCTGCAAGTATACTAATGGGATTTGCTGATAGACTGGCTATCAGCATTCATGAAAAGGAAAAATTATGGCAACTCCTATGTTTGGGGCCTGAGCAACCCATAAATAGTAATACCTTTCAAACACATGTAGAAAAATGGGAGTCAAACATATTTAGATGGAAGATAAAGAGCTTCATTAGGCATATGTTATATCTGAGATGCACAATAGATAGGTGGAAAGTTCAGAGGCAACTGGATTAATGGGACTGGGATTTAGGGAAGAAGTCATTATTACCCTATGAATACCAGTAAACCCAAAAGACCAAAAGCAAAAGAAAAAATTTTAATATGAATTCATTCCTTTCCAGGCTTATTTTGGAGTATTTTTCTTTCTACACCTTATATTACTCAATTGCCTCAACAAGAATTGCTGTCATCCTTATTTCTGCTCCCTTGACATTTTATAACTTATAGCATTGTACTACAGTCTGCCCATACGCTGCAGTAACTTATGTAGCTTGCCCTGCCCTGCTTGATGTAAGAAATATGAGACAACTGTGTCTTTGTGTAACTTTCAGCACCTGGAAAACCCTTGCATTAAAGAAGCTCAAAAAGCATTATTCATTGCATTGAACTGAATTCGATGTATAAAGTTGAATATATATAAAACATTATTATGCACACAGTTAACTAAGCATGATTAAAGAAATTTAATGCAAATTATAAGACAAATAAATATACTTACCAGCAAGTCCTGTTTCCAAAGCATAATCGATATGCTCAATACATAAAAATTCCACAAGAATGGTAAAAATTCTAAAGGCATTCCTTGGTAAATCAGAAGGATCAGAAAGCTTTAAAAAGAAAAACCAAACAAATTACTCCTCAAGTCTATCTTAAAAAAAAAAAGCAACTTTTTTTTTAGCAATCAATTTTGTCTAAGATGTAGCCAGTGTTCAGATATCAAAATAACTTATACTCCCATTCCCACCCCCAATGCCTCTCTCACATACATAGACATATAGTTACAATGCTCCCTATTTGTCTACAAGTCTCCTGGCTTAGACTAGATCAGTGTTTTTCTCACCTGGATTGCAATCCATTAGTGGATTGTGACAAGAAAGAGAGGAGAGAAGAGAGAATCAATAGAAAATGAAGTATAATGTACATATTAAAACCAAATATAGTTTAATGAGATGCACATACACGCAAAACATCACACATACACAAACATACATAGAACAAATGTCCCCTGGGCTGCCATGTAAAATCCATTTCCTTTTTTTTTTTTTTAATGTTTATTTATTTTTGAGAGAGACAGAGTGAGTGGGGAAGGATCAGGGGGACAGGGGGACAGGGGGACAGGGGGACAGAGGATTCGAAGCAGTATCCATGCTGATAGCAGAGAGTCCAATGTGGGGCTCAAACTCATGAACTGCAAGATCATGACCTAAGCCAAAGTCAGATGCTTTAACTGACTGAGCCACCCAGGTGCCCCTGTAAAATCCATTTCTTATTGTAGGTTGTGGTGAAAGAAGTTCCAGAGCCACTAACTTTAACAAAAGCTATTCTAGCAAAACTCAAAATAAGAAGGATTCTTTATTCTACTGGGGGAGGAGATGGGGAAATCAGTAGCCGATGCACTAAACTATGACAGGCTCAAATCCCAGCTTCATCACTCCCTGGTTGAGTAACCCCTTAAGATGTTATTTAACCCTACAAGGCCTCACTTTCTCATCTGTAAGGTGGGAATACTATTAGCAGTACTTATATCCTAGTCCAGAGGTGAGAATAAAATACGAAAATGCACATAGAGTATTTTTAGCACAGTGTTTGGCACACAGTAAACTCACAAGTGTTCATTTTGCTGTTGATGTTGCTGATGATTACTCAGTAAAAGAATTATTAACGTCACAGTGAGAAAATGAAATCTCTATTTAAAAAGTTAGAAAATTACCTCTCAACTTCTTATAACTGCTTCCTGTATTGTTTATCAATTGATTGTTGCCTCTTTGTAGTCTCCATTCATGTACCTTTCTCAGAGTAATGATTATCATCTGATATAAAGAGGGGGGAGTTGAAATACATAGCCCACTTTAAAAGATCTATTATAAATACTGATTTGATATTACTTGATTCCCTTCCTGGTCTTCTTAATACCACTCCCCAAAGTTTATTCTTCACTAGTCACTCTAACCACAACCTTCACCTCTCTTCTTTGCTCACTGATGCTCAACAGATGCCCTTAACTAGCTATAAGCTAGAAAGGTCTCAAATCAATGACCTCAGTTTCCACCTTAAAAAACTAAACAAAGAAGGGCAAATGAAACCCAAGTAGGTACCAAAAAAAGAATAAAGAGTGGAAATTGATGAAACACAAAAGAACAGAGAAAAATCAAAGATACCAAAAGCTGATTCTCTGGGAAAATCAATAAAACTGATAAACCTCTAGCTAGACTGATCAGGAAAAAAAGATACAAATTACCAATATCAAGAATGAAAAGGTGACATCACTATATATTCTACAGATATTAAAAGGACAATAAGGAACTATCATGAACAACTTAATCCCAATAAACTCAACAATTTATGTAAAATATACAAATCCTTAAAAGACACTACCAAAGTTCAATTAAAAAGAAATAGATAACCTATTTCTAAGTCTATTCAAGAAGTTGAATTTGTAGTTAAAAAAAACCCTCACAAAGAAAACCGCAGACCCAAATGACTTCCCTGGTAAATTCTCCCAAACATTTAAGGAAAAAATAATACCAATTTTATACAAACTCTTCCAGGAAACTGAAGAGGAAGGATTATTTTCCAACTCATTCTACAAGGCCAGTATACCCTGACAACCAAAACTAGACAAAGACATTATGAGAAAAAAGTATATGTATTAAGTCAATATCCCTCATGAACACAAACACAAAAATTCTTGACAAAAGTTCAGCAAACCTAATCCAACAAAATATACATGGGATAACACATGGTGAACAATTGGGGTTTATCCAAGAAAGGCAAGGTTAACTTTTGGAAATCAATGTAATTCAGCACATTAACAAAATAAAAAGAAAGCATTTGACAAAATACAACACCTAATCTTATAAAATTGCTTAGAAAACTAGAAATTAAAGAATTTTGTCAATCTGATTAAGAGCATCTGTGAAAAACCTACAATTAGTATCATACTTAATGGTGAAACAGTGAATGCTTTATTCTTTTTTTGTGTGTGTGTGTTTATTTTTGAGTGAGAGAGAGAGACACAGAGAGAGAGAGAGAGAGAGAGAGAGAGAGAGAGAGAGAGTGAGTGAGTAGGGGCATAGACAGAAGGAGACACAGAATCCGAAGCAGGCTCCAGGCTCTGAGCAGGCAGCACAGAGCCCGACGTGGGGCTCGAACTCATGAAACATGAGCTCATGACTTGAGCCGAAGTTGGATGCTTCACCGACTGAGCCACCCAGGTGCCCCCTGAATGCTTTATTCTTAAGGTTAAGAATAGCACACAGGGTTTACTCAAACTGCTTCTATTTAACACTGAACTGGAGGTTCTGACCAATGCAATGAGGCAAGAGAACAAAATAACAGGTTTTTATACTTGAGTAAGTAAAACTGACTTTATTGGCAGACAACATGACTGTCTATTCAGAAAATCCTGTGGAATCTACAGAAAAAAAAACCAAAACTATTAGAACTAATAAGTGAGTTTAGTTAGGTTGCAGGTATAAAATCACCATATAAAAATCAACTGTTTTTCTATACACTAACACAGAGTATCAAAAATACAAATTAAAAAAATACTACTGACATTACATTAAAATAGCACAAAAAATCCTAAACACTCAGGGATAAACCTTGTGTGCTAAGAATTAGAAAACATTGCTAAGGAAAATTAAAGAAGATCTAAAAAAATGGAGAGATATACAATGTTCATAGACCAAAAACTCAATATTGTTAAGATGTTAATTGTCCACAAACAGAACTACAGATCCAATGCAATCAAAATCAAAATTTCAAACTTTTTTCCCCTGAGACTGACAAACTGATTATAAGGCATATGAAAATATTAGAGGACTTATACTACCTGACTCAAGACTTATAGTGATCAAGACAGTGTAGTCTTAGCACAAAGACAAGTAGGTCAATGGAACAGAGTCCAGAAATAGATCAACATATAAACTCTCAAATGGTTTTTGACAAAGGTTCCCAAGCATTTGGTGGAGAAAAGATAGCTTTTCAATAAATAATGTTTAAACAGCTGGATACTAAATGCAAACAACAACAACAACAACAACAAAAAAACCCAAAACAAAAAAAAACCACCTCTGATCCATGCATCACATGACATGCATAAGTTAACTCAAAACTGATTAAAGACCTAAATGCAAAATCTTAAACTATTAAACTATTAGAAGAAAACATAATAGGAAGTCTTTGTGTCCTTGGGTTAGCCCAAGATTTCTTATATATGATACCAAAAATTCTGATACCATCCATAACAGAAAAGTGTTGGATTTCACCAATATTAAGAACTTCTCATCATCCATATTTCATCAAATGAAACACTACTGTTAAGAGATTAAAAAGACAAGCCACAGACTGAAAACATTTGCAAATCACATATCTGATAAATGAAATGTAACCAGAACACAGAACTCTCAAAAAATAAGAGAACTCAATTTTTAAAATGTACAAAAAATACCTCAAATATATACGAATAGCAAATAAACACATGAAGACAGTCAACATCATTAGTCGTTAGGAAAATGCAAACTGAAATCATAATGAGATATCACTATCCACCATTAGATTGTCTAAAATTAAAAAGACTGATCATACCAAATGTTGGAGGTCATGGGGAAGCAAATGAAACTTTCACATATTGCTGGTGGGAATGTCAAATGAAACCACCACCTTGGAAAACAGTATGGCAGTTTCTTTAAAAGAAATACATGACTCACCTGTATTACTACTAAGTCTATATCCAAGAGAAATGAAAGCTTATGTCTGCATAAAGACATATGCATGAATGTTCACAGCAACTTCATTCATTAATAGTCAAACAATGAAATCAATCTGAATGTCTATCAATAGGTAAATACATAAACTGTGGTATATTCATGCAAAGACATACTACTCAGCAATAAAAAGGAACACAGTAAATAATATACACAACATGGATGAATTCTTAAAGAATCGTGCTGAAAAAGCCAGAAACACATGTACATATATTCTATATACCATTTATAAAATACTATATTATAATATCCTATATACCATTTATAAAAAAAATTCTAGAAAATTAATCAACCTCTCGAAGACATCCTATTTGGCTTTCAAAACTCAGTCCTCAAATGTCAACTTCTTTTTGAAAATGAATCTACAGTGACATAAAGCTGTTCAGTCTCATGCAAATGAGAACAGAAGTGGAGGGATAGGAAAGGGAGATTATAAAAGGACAAAGGAAACTTTTTGGGGTACTGGATCTGTTATCTTGATTGAAGTTATAGCTTCAGAAATGTAGATATAACTTATCAAAGTTATCAAATCATGTGGTTTAAATACATGCAGTTTACTGAATGTCAAAGATATCTGGAAGTTATTTTTTAAAAAAGGAAAAAAAGGACCAATTACACTGCCCTTTTTAATTTTAATATTTTAATTTTGTTTAAATCCAAGTTAACATAGAGTGTAACAATGGTTTCAGGAGTAGAATTTAATGATTCCTTACTTACATGTAACACCCAGTGCTCATCCCAACAAGTGCCCTCCTTAATGCCCATCACCCACTTAGCCCACCCTCCCCCACTCAACACAGCTCCAGCAATCCTCCGTTTGTTCTCTTTAAGAGTTTCTTATGGTCTCTACTTTTATTTTTCCATCCTTTCCCCTAGGTTCATCTGTTGTTTCTTAAATTCCACGTATGAGTGAAATCATATATTTGTCTTTGACTGACTTATTTTGCTTAGCATAATACTCTCCAGTTCCATCCATGCTGTTGCAAATGCCAAGATGTCATTGTTTCGATTGCCTAGTAGTATTCCACTGTATATCCACTCATCTTCTTTATCCACTCATCAGTCGATGGATAAATGGGCTCTTTTCATAATTTGGCTATTGTTGATAGTGCTGCTATAAACACTGGGCATTTTTGTATCCTTTGGATAAATACCCAGTAGTACAACTGCTGGGCTAGAGGGTAGCTCTATTTTTAAGTTTTTGAGGAACCTCCATACCATTCTCCAGAGTGGCTGCACCAGCTTGCATTCCCATCAACAGTGCAAAAGTTACACTGTCCTTTTTAATTATCCTTTAAAGCTTCCATCAACTACAAGGTCAAGTCTAAATTTCTAAGCAGAGTACACAAAAAGTTTCTGTCTACATTTTCAACTTCCTTTTTTATTACTCTCCAATGTACATTTTTATTTCAAGCATTTTATGCTGCACAGCCAATCTTTGTGTATGTCTTTTTTTTTTTTTTACAGGAGGAAAGCCATTTGACATCCACCAAGGATTTATTTTTTTTTTTTATTTAACATTTTTACTTATTTTTGAGAGACAGAGAAAAAGAGAGAGAGAGAGAGAGAGAGTGCAAGCGGAGGGGGGGCAGAGAGATAGGGAGACACAGAATCCAAAGCAGGCTCCAGGCTCCGAGCTGGAGCACAGAGCCCAACAAGGGGCTTGAAGCCATCAACTGTGAGATCATGACCTGAGCCAAAGTTGGACGCTTAACTGACTGAGCCACCCAGACAGCCCTATGTATGTCTTTTTATATGTAGTATTCTCTCTGCAAGAATTACCTTCTTGTAGATATCCTATGTAGCTTTCAAGACTCAGGCCTCAAAAGTTCCCTTCTTGTAATCTTTTATAAAAAATACTCTTCTTCAATTCCTTCACCAGGCAGAGCTGGTTGCATCTTCTTTGGTCCCAGCACGATATACCTACTTTGCACTGATTCTTTATATGCTACCTCCTTTCTCCACACTATTCAAAAGTAAGGTATATGTCTTTCATTTATATCCTCAATGTCTAACATGGCAGCTGGTACAAAGTAAACACATAATGTTGCTGGATCAGAATGCACTGAATTGAACTAAATTTCTATCTTGTAAGTTTCCAGACAAAGGTCATGATTTAGAGCTAGTTACTGTGACTCAAACAATATAATGTTGACAGTTTCAAGTTCGATGATCTTTAGAAATATTTTAACCTATTTCCAGCATTCAGAAAACTAGACACAGTAATTTACCAAATATATCCATAACCCCCAGATGTGTCATATCTTAACATTTTTCCAAATGTACTTCAGATCTGGGGGGTGAGGGGGTCCTACATTATAAATATGGATACAGTCCCTTAGGTACTCCTCCTTCATGGCAACCACTATCCTGAATTTATCATGCCTATGCTTGTCCACATCCCTAAACGATATAAGGTATAGTTTTACTTTTTAAAAATTTATATAGAGGTATTATACTGAATATATCTTTTCCCCATCTTGTATTCAACATTGTATTTCTGAGATTTGCTAATGTTGATACACGTAACTCTAGTCATTTAAATTGTTATATAGTTTTCTAGTGTATCAACAATGTCAGTTTATCAATTCTCTTTTTGAGGCACACTTAATTTGCTTCTAATTTTTTACCATTATAAACAATGTGGCACATATACCTATTAGTTTCTCTAAGGAATTCTCAAGTTACTATCCAAAGTAAAGATACAATTTCTATTCCAATGGCAGTGCATGAAAATATCTATTGCTCCCCATCCTTACCAACACTTGATATCATCAGACTTAATTTTTGCAGACTGAATGAGATACTATTTTCCCTATTTTATGTTTCATTTTCCTATTAGTGAGAGTGAAAATCTTATTGGTAACTTGCATTTTCTCTATTTGTTTATGTGTAGCCTTTGTTTCCTATTGATTTATGTGTGTAATTTATACTGATTTACCGTCTGTCAATATAAAATATATAAACCATATACACATCGATACAAATAAAAAATTAAGATGCTCTCAACTCTCATTTCCACTGCTTAAGAGGTACATATCTCAGTTTCTTCATCTGTAAAATGGAATAAAAACCTCACAAGGTTGTTACAATGATTAAATGAGTAATGTATACCTAAAGTGCTCTGAACATGGTATGTGCTATACAATTACGTGCCACTATTATTTGTTTCACATAATCTTCTGCTGGTAATACGAGCTATAGATACTTCTTGCAGGCTGTGACTTATCTGTTTACTTTGTCAAAGTGTGTTTTTTGGTTTTAATAGAGTCAACTTTTCATTCTTTTCCTTTAATACCTGGGTTCTTAAAACATCCTTCTCTCCCTAATGCTCTATATTTTTATAAGATAGTTCGAAACCTCCCTTTCATGTATCGATTTAATATCTTACAAAAAAAATTGGTATATTCAACTCGTAAAATTATATTAAAATATACTTCTAAATAACTTTAAAAATAATTCTGTTCTTCAAAATAAAAACTCTATTACAAAAAATAGTTGTACCTAACCAGATAGCAGATTTATATCTTATTACAAGGCAAAAATTAAAATACACAACTATATATAAATAAAATAAATTTACAATTACTCTTACCCTATGACATCTTTCAAAGGCTTGTTTGGTTTCTTGTAAAAGATTAACCACCACTTCTTGAGATAGGAAAGTTTCCCCATGAGTATCGATACTTGGCCCCAGTGGTAAGTTAGTACGTTGTCTAATTCTCTCTTTCAAATCTTGAATACTAATGGATCATGACAACAAATAAAAAGAGAACACTTTATTATACACAGATTTCAATTTCAAATGCTGTTCAACTTAGTATACATCAACAAAGAAAAATGGACTAACTGCCAGGAGACCTAAAACTTCTAATTCCAATAAACTCTAGTTCTATAAAGTGAAACAAGCCTTAATGTCTACACAGAAGACTTTCATCTGAAAAATTAGTATATTTGGAGTTAGGGCTTTTAAAGTCTTTTTCAGCTCTATAATTCTGACTCAATAGCCAAAAACTCCTTATTTGGTTTCCTTAGCAAGTGGACTATTCCAAATTAGTTAATATAACTAAATGGTCCTTCTTAAACTTTAAAAATTTAATGCTTTTTTAAATACATTTAACCATTTTAACATACTTCTTATTTCTTCATTATTATTAAATAAGATATATTAACCATAATATAGCTTTTCTTAATGACTGAGTAACCAGTCACTTTGAACATTTATTATACGGTGGTATCTTTAGGTTAAACTTCTTTTGCTCCTAGTATACCTAACTCTGGAGTACTGTGAATATTTTTTTTTTAAAGTAATCTCTACACACAATGGAGGGCTCGAACTTACAACCCTAAGATCAAAAGTTGCATGCTCCACCAACTGAGCCACCCAGGAGCCCCAACCTAATTTTTTTTTTAAATTCTCATGGTTGTTCTTTAGTTTTTTTCTTCCCTTATTTGCTGCTGCCTTTCAGATGTCACTTTTTATTTATTTTGAGAGAGACAGAACACACGTGCACACACACGTGCACACGAGCACAAGCAGGAGAGAAGCAGAGAGAGGACAGAGAGAGAATCCCAAGCAGGCTCTACATTCCATGCTGAGTCCGACGCAGGGCTTGATCTCACAACTATGAGATCATGACCTGAACTGAAATCAACAGTTGGACACTTAACCTACTGAGCCACCCAGGTGCCCCCAAGATGTCACTTCTTATTCCTAACTATAACTTCTCCCTGATCATTATGTAGTATATGACAAACTGGGAATCAAGAAAGTGATTTGAGTGTTCTCTGGACTCTAATTACATGGCTCTGCATAAGTCATTCTGCTTCATACTAAAAATGACTGGGTTCCACATAGTTGAGATCTGGATAACTAAGATGCCACCAATTCTTAGAACAAATCATTTTCTTCTAGTATGTGAATAATCCCAGGCTTTAGGTATTAATTAAGTAATTTTATGCCCAAGTAATTAAAAGCTCAGGGTACTTAAAATGTAAACTATTTGCTATTTTTTTTTTCCACACCTGCAACAACAAAAAATGATGTGCTTCCTAGTTAATAACCTGGAATAATTTATTCAGTCTAGGAAAAAAAAAGGCGACTATTTATAGTGCTGGTATTCTGCTTTACATTTTAATTACATCATGTTAGGTCATTTCAATACATGGTTCAAGAGACAGGATTTGATCAGTGGTGTCATAAATAAGCTGGGTTAAATGAGTTCTTCATAGAAAATTTCAGTAACTGTCAATATTTGACAAGTTTGTCCAAATACAATAAAATTCTTAACATCTTTAGTTTTAACTGTAACATTTAACAAAAACACTTACCCTCCTGTGCCAATGGATCTCTTTTGATGGTTTTTTGAATCATAATAGCGCTGTAGGATCATAGCACTTCTGCTTTTCAAATATCCAGTCTCTACCTCAATGTAGTTCTCCAAATAGGAAATGAAAATGGATTTGATAAGCTTAGACAAGAAAGTCTGTTTATCAGTACCTAAGTTAAACTCCATCAACTTGCTGGAAAGATTTGTGGTTCTTTTCATGGAAAAAGGGAGAAAAAGATGAATGTATATTTTAGGTATAGTAATAACACTGAGGAATACATATTTTTACAATGTAATTTTAATAACTTATGTTAAACCACCATTTCTTAAACCTTGGGAAGGTGCTTAGGATACAGAGAGAAGCTGCACAGCGCTATATATAAAGTAGATTGACATCACAAACAACATTGTGGTTTTGCAAACTGACTAAGGATAATCTCCTAGGGATAGGAGACTTAAGAGAAAAAATCTAGGCAACCAACCAGTCTAGAAATGACAACAGTGGCAGAATGACTTCAACTACACTCTAATGGCATTCATAACATAGTACCCAAGTCAGAATACTGAAAGATCTACTCTCTGTTCATTCTCCCTTTTGTCTTTGCCCATGTGGACTTTTCTTTAATTTTCTGTTTTGCATTGTTAAATACAGACTCACAATAAACGTTGTTGGGATGGACTTCCTGATTATAGTTACTTTTGAAGACCCTCCTCCCAAAATGACGTCACTGACAAAGAACAATAGGACTGGAAAAAAACTCCATTAAGAAGCTTCTGATATAATATTTCTAAGTGTAACACTTTCATTTACAAAAGCCTAAGGCAAATTTTCATATCAAACTTAAGGCTGAAACTAATTTGTTAAGAATTTGTGACTTTCTCAATTTCTAAAGATTTAACTGCAGATAAATATAATCATACTACCTCTTAGAAAAAAAATGAAAGGGAACTAGCTTACAATTAAAATTCAAAACAAAATTCTTGAGTCTTAAACAACATAAACAAAGTTTCATTAAAGTACATGACTATAAAGAATATCTGATTCCTTAAGTTAATGTGCTAAGAATGCTGCTCTTTCTATAACAGTAATCTACGTAACCAAGTATTTAATACTGAAAGGTAAATTACTAACAAACTTTTACTCAAAAATACCTGAATACTTCACCATTTTCTATTAAAAAAAAAAAAGGAAAGAAAATCTGAGATGTTACTATTTTCTAGTAATTAAAAACATACCTTGTATATAAATCATAGAGATTTTTGAGATACTGCTCTGCATCAGACTTCCTACATTCTTCTAACTGGTCTTTCACAAAACTCTGGAGGGGAAAAAAAAATGGCCAACATTATGTCAAGTAAACATTATATTTTTTCTCTAAATTACTCCACATTCTGGGGCTGTTCTTACTTAAAATACAATGGAAAGGCAATGCATAAGAAGTATACCAATATAAAAAAATTATTAATAGGCTTTTAATTTTTAATGCTTCTCATATTTACATGTTCATCTATAGCAGTCTTGGGAATAAGTATTAAGAATTTCAAAATTTCTTTTGAGACTGGCCTGTCTTGCTTTTTAAAGTACATTTAAAAAACAAAACTCAGAAGCACCCAGGTGGCTCAGTTCGTTAAGCATCAAACTCTTGATTTTGGCTCAGGTCCTGATCCCATAGTTCCTGGGATTGAGCCCCACATCAGGCTCTATGCTAATGGAGTGGCACCTGCTTGGGATTCTCTCTCTGCCCCTCCCCTGCTCATGCTCTCTCTCTCTCTCAAAATAAATAAATATTCAAAAAAACAAGAAACAAAAAAACCCCACAAAACCCAAAAAACAAAACCTGATGCTGTATCGATATAGTCAATTCCTTAAAGCAGCATTTCTCAAACTGTGGCCTGGCTAACACTAGTGTCCCCTATGATTAACAGGCATTACTCTAAAATTGGGAAATGCTGTACTTTACATTCCTCCTAGAGAATCACAATATGTGTTAGTACTTTTAAAGGCTATAAAAAGTTCTGAATTGTGTTTTAAAAACAAAAACTTCTTTTATGTTGCTTAATCCAGTAGAAAACATAGTTTAGGAAATGTTGCCTTAATGTATAGTGCTATGGGAGTCCAGGTTGTACATTAAATTACTGTTTTCGGGAGGAGCCAAGATGGCGGAACAGCATGGAACTTTTTTGTGTGTCTCACGTCCATGAAATACAGCCAAAACAACACTAAACCATCCTACACACCTAGAAATTACTATGTTTTTTCTTTTCATATTAGTACATTATGAAAATTCTACAGACTGTGCTTACAATTCTTACTCAATTTCATAAATACATTCATTGGTCAAAGTGAGGACCCAATAAAAATAAAAATCTGAGGCTACCAGGGCACCTGTGTGGTTCAGTCAGTCGAGCGTCTGACTTGGGCTCAGGTCATGATCTCATGGTTCATGAGTTCAAGCCCCACATTGGGCTCTCTGCTGTCAGTGCAAAACCTGCTTTGGATCCTCTGTCCTCCTCTCTTTCTGCCCTTCCCCTACTAGCATGCTCTCTCTCTCTCAAAAAAAAAAAAAACCACAACAACAACAATCTGAGGCTACCCCTCTACAACCTTTTATGACTTGTACTGCTGCTACACAAATTTTAAACATGTGCTCTGATGATGCTTGGTGGTTAGCACCTTTTTTCTTGGTGAACAATATTTTTTTAAAAAAGCATGACGTTGTTATTCTTTTCCCATTCACTGAATAAGGAGATTACTATTCCAAAGGGCATTACATGAGTAAACCAAAAATTAAAAAATAAATAAATAACTTTCAAAACAGAGAAAAAAATCACTTATTGCCTTAAGAATTACTTAGTCATATTTTAAAATTACCTGTAGTTTGATTTCAAATACATTTTGAATAAGTTTAGCCAGTACTGTTTCTGGATTACTAAAGATATCTCCAACTTGTTTGTTTACCCGTTGACAGAGTATTGCTGCATCTTCAAATATATCATTTCTCAAGTAAGCACCCTAAACAGAGGCATTTTACATAGTTAAGTATGATTTTAAAATGGTTTTTAAAACACAAATTAGCATAAAATAAAATCCAGAAAAGTGTACTATTAGGTTACCTCCTGGCACTGTTTTATATAAACATCAACACAATGGGAATAACCCTACAAAGAAGAAAGAAATACATTATCATAGTTCTGTTTTAATAACAATAATCACAACAGTAATAATCTCAATAAAAATTATTATATGTAATAAAGCTATGTCTATGCCCTAATAAATCACCAATAATAACAGTTGTTGGATTTAAATGAAATTCTCCCAGTTGCTTTTTATGAAATTGATCACCTGGTTCATATCCTTGCAAGATTTTAGAATGAAAGAAGAAAACTGGTATGAGTTTTTTGTAGTCATTTTGCCCTATGATCACCTAGCCAATCTCCCTCAACTCCAAAACATGTATATGCATGCATGCACCCACACACACACAGATTCAGTCTTGAGAAAAGGTTTTTAATATATATAAATAAATACATTATGTATTTCATGTTAATATATATATATATTTCCTTCTTTCCACTCTTGGATTCAAAGCATTTGTGTTCCCTTGCAAGACTCTGAACAGAGCTGCATTTAACTGGCATTCTGGAAATTTACTTTTAAAATTAAATCTATTTTAGCAGAATGTATTTAAACAAAATAATGTGTCATATTAAGCTCTCTATAATGATTTTTGTCCATTAACAAATCATACATAAAAACAAGTAAAGTAAGCAATGCCAAAGTACACTATTGTGTCAAGAGCCATTCTCAATACTTAATATGTTACTTGTAAGTGAAAAGTCCAACAAAAAACTCCTATTTCCTACTCAGATACAAATATAAACAGATCGGGGGTACCCGGGTGGCTCAGGTGGTTGAGAGTCCGACTCTTGATTTCGGCTTGGGTCACGATCCCAGGCTCATGGAATCAAGCCCCATATCAGGCTCTGTGCTGAGCCTGTTTAAGATTCATTTTCTCTCTCTCTCTCCCTCTCCCACTCCCTCTCCCTCTGCCCCCCTACCCCATTTGCATTCTCTCTCTGAAAAAAAAAAAAGGAAACAAATTGCAAAGCACTATTTCTTTAATTTCTTTATAGGGATTCTCTCCCTAATTCAAAATCCAAGAAGATAGTATTTCTTTGTATTACCACCTAAGATCTTCTGGATTTAAGTCTTTTACTAATTATATTCCATCTAATCTCTGGCTCCTACATTCCACCAGATATTTAAAGCTAAATCTTTTTACTTTTGACCTATTTCATAACATGTTTGACTGAAAAAATAAAAAGACAAGAAGACAGTATGATTTTCTATGTCAACCAATATAAAAAGTCATTGATAAAATTTTATTGAATATAATATTAAATACCTAAAATTTAACATAATTTATGGAAGATATATGAAATATACATTTAAATTGTTCAAAACAATAAAAATAATCACTGTGAGAGTCATACAACTAACAGGATAATCGGTGACTATAATATATAGAATTTATATAATCTCCACAATCTTGAAGATTAATCTTCATTTCTAATAATTACTATTTACCTTAAAATGAAGCAAAACTGCTGCTACTTCTCGCATTCTGGAGATTTCACCTCTTCTTTGAGCACTGGTAAACTCCTGAATCAGTTGGCATTCTAAATCATGGTATTTACCTAAAAGTAAAAAGGAAGTAATTCAGCTACAACGGGACAATGTATGCAAGTTATTTACAAGCACATGAATTATTTACAAATATAATGACTATGGATCTAGCCTTCTTTTGAAAGACTTATAAAAACAATATGTGATTATACGCAGTGAGTCTAGCCCCTAAAATACACTATGATATAATATAAATCTATATTTTTAAAGACAAAGAAATCTTCCCAACCAGGAAAACAGCTGAACTCCCTTGGTCTGACTACCACTTACCACTGTTACTTAAAAAAGCAGCTGACTGAGATAAACCTCTGGATGTCATTTCTGATAGTATGAGATAGGAAAAATCTTAAACATAAAGCTGTAGAAATGGTGAAGAGGACTACAGAACTCTTTACTAGAATTCAGATGTCTTTACCATGAACTATCGTGGATTTAACACCAAATATCACCTTAAGATAATACATGGTGTCTGATTCACTACATTATTGAGGCTACTAATGTTCTGTGTGAAAACCTGAATGCTGTGTTAATCTTACAGTAATCAGAAACGTTGCCAAGAAGTCCAACTATCTATGTCATTCTTATTGTAACACTTTTGGGAAAATAGGTGGCTCTCTGAACCTTCTATGCAATGGTCTCCCAAACATGACTCAAATTACCATGGGAGCCTGCAAATATAATGGCTTTTCCAGAGACCCAGAATGATCTGCTTAAAATATAATCCAAAGACTGGAAAGGATAAAACTAATCATGTAAGCAGTTATAAAGATACTGAAATGCTCACACAAGCTTTTAAGTTAAAAGCTCTTAGCTTTTAAGACAAAGAACCTACTTTACAGATACATGGATACAAAACAACCTCCAAGATACACTGTTAAATTAAAAACACAAGGTATAAAGCTATTTGTATAGGATGCTACCAATTATTTAAAAATAACCAGGGACAGGACTAAATTCTACACATGTATATGTGATTTATGTCCTATGCTTGTATATCCATAGGATATTCTAGAAGAATACCTAAGAAACCGGTAATGACTGCTTCAATGAAGAGGAGTCAAACTCAGGGATAAGGTGAGAAGATAACATTGTTCCCACTATCTCTCCTTTTACTATTTTTCTTTTATAGAAGTATTTTTATCACCTATTCACAACTATTAAATAAATCAAACTCCACTTACTCGCAATTTTGGATTTTACTTCTGAAAATCTGGAAGATAAAAACCAATGATGAGGTTCATACTAGAGAAAAATGTACCACAGTAATCTAAGATGTTAATAAAAGGGGAAACGGGGTCTGGGAGTATAAGGGAAACCTTTGTATTAAAGGTCATCATCAAGGAAAGAAGGAAGGGAGGGGAAAAGGGAAGAAGAGAGGAAAGAAGGAAGGAAGGGAGGGGGGGAGGGAGGAAGGAAAGAAGGAAAGCAAACAAACCAGCTAGTCAGCCAACCAGGAGGGAAAGAGTACTGATAGTAAGCATGCCAGGTAACAAAACTGAATTTGGGCCATTCAGATGGGGCGGCTAGTTCTCATTTATGAAATTCACTCTGAATAACCAATAACTTGTTAAAGAGGGAGATGTTCTATATGAGGCATTAACAACCCCACCAGCCCCAACACTGAGCTATTGTCTCTGCTTATATTCACTAACAAGTTTTTAAAAGATTTTTTTTTTAATTTACTTTTGAGAGAGAGAGTGTGCACAAGTGAGCGAGGAGCAGAGAGAGAGGGGGAGAGAAATTCCCATACAGGCTCCACACTGTCAATGTGGAGCTCAGAGCAGGGGCTCAAGCTCACCCAATGCAGAACTTGAACTCATGAAACCTAAGATCATGACCAAGCTGAAGTCGGATGTTTAACCAACTGAGCCACCCAGGTGGCCCTATTCGCTAACATTTTAAATTCCTATTTGTTTATTTGCCCCTTCTGTTGGGATTTTTTTCATAAAAAAAAATCCATTACTGTTATTTAAAAGAAAAATAACAAGAACAGTATATGAAACATAAAATAGAAGTCATAAAAAGAACCCAGCAATGTGTGTTACAGACGAACCATCCAATCTTTGCAAATTCAAAAACTAAAACATTACATACTACCATACACTAGAATTTTTTTTTTAATGTTTATTTTTGAGGTAGAGAGAGACAGAGCATGAACGGGGGAGGGTCAGAGAGAGGGAGACGCAGAATCCGAAACAGGCTCCAGGCTCTGAGCTGTCAGCACAGAGCCCGACGCGGGGCTCGAACTCATGGACCGCGAGATCATGACCCGAGCCGAAGTCGGCCGCTCAACCGACTGAGCCACCCAGGCGCCCCTACACTAGAATTTTTTAAAATCTTAAATATCAAGGGAGAATGTACATTATGAAAAAGTAATGTTGAGAGATTCTATGTAATCAGTTTGGAGAGAGAGGAGGATGGTTGGCAAAAGAGATGGCAAAGACAGATAAAGAAGGTGACAAAAATGTAGAGTTGTACAGGGGCGCTTGTGTGGCTCAGTCGGTTGAGCATCCGACTTTGGCTCAGGTCATGATCTCACAGCTTGTGAGTTCGAGCCCCACGTCGGGCTCTGTGCTGACAGCTTGGAGCCTGGAGCCTGCTCCAGATTCTTTGTCTCCCTTTCTCTCTGCCCCTGACCCACTCTCACTCGCAATCTGCCTCTCTCTCAAAAATAAATAAACATTAAAAAAAATTTTTTTAAAAAGTAGAGTTATACAAAACTGATGTATCAAAGTCATGGTGGAATAGAATGCATGTAAGGCCATACTGATCTCTGTGAAAGAATTAAAACTAATTAGGACATATATTCAACTCCAAGGCTTGGCAGAGACTAAAACAGAATTGTAAGAGAAATATGTAACTGAAAAATAGGAGAAGATGAGTATATGCAGAATAGAATGGAGAGATTATCCAACAATTATCAGGCAACCTATTGTGATCTACACATTTTACCCATTTAAGGAAATGGTCCAATTTTGAAGTCCCTAAGGAGGAGTCTGTGGCTAGGCTAAAGAGTCTAAAATTCCATGAAGTTGCTTATAACAATCTGTGTGGATCTGAATTTTCTGAAGAAACTTTTTTAGCTTTCATCAACTTTTAAGGTGTCTAAAACTCCATAAAGTTTAAGGACTCTCATCTAGATATAAGAAAAAGCAGCTGAATGGCCCCATGTTTAAACTTTCCCCATTCCCTCCATTCCAGCTTATCAGAGTCCAAAAAAAAAGAAAATTTAAAACATCACTTTAGGAAATTTCAAAATTCTTCAGCAATTTTTTTTTTCAGAAGAAAGACAAAGAGGGGCACCTGGGTGACTCCATCAGTTAAGTGTCCGACTCTTGATCATGGCTCAGGTCAAGATCTCACGGTTCATGGGTTCATGAGATCAAGTCTCGTGTCTGGGGGTCTGCTGGCAGTGTGGAGACTGCTTGGGATTCTCTCTCTCCCTCTCTCTCTACCCCTGACCCGTTTATGCACGCGCTCTCTCTCAAAATAAAATAAACTTAAAAAAAAATAGACAAAAGGTTGAAAGTATTTCAAAGTATACCACTAAATTTAGATATTAAGAAACTATATTTTTTCAATCAACTCTTATATACTATGCTTGTACAAAGGAGGTATTCAATAAACTCTTGTTGAATAAACAAAAACATACAGGGAAAAATAAAACTTTATAAATTATAGCATACATGCAAATTAGCTCTTGAGAAATGAACTTGCCTGTCAAAAGGTAACTCTTGGGCAATTAGGTGCAACTTCTGAATGATGTCTGCTGCCTCCTTGATCTATTCAAAAATAAATGAAAGCAATAATTAAAAAAACAAACCCTATACATACCAAATATATCTTTATATTTGAAAATAATAATAATCCCCTATGTATGCCAATAGACCCTCACTCCAACAATTATCTTTTAAAATCCATACAAATAAAACCTTGTGAGCAACGGAAATACATTATCATCAATAAATGAATCAATAAAACATAAAAATCTGTCTTTCTGGTATTGAAATTTTGTGATTTTATAATGCCATAATCCCTTCCCAGTGAAACTTGCAGTTCAAGTTTACTCTGAAAAAATTAAAATCATTGCTTGCTGAAAGCCTAAGTGTCTCTTCTGGTTTATGAACCCAAAAAAGACAAACAAGATTTATGAAAATAATTCAGATCATATTGCTGCATATATCCCACTTTAAGCTGAACTGAATGAATATAACGAAATAAAACAGCTAAAATACCTATCATTTAATAAACACATAAATTTATAAAACTTGTTCTAAAAGCAAATATAGAGTTGAATATGAAGCCTCCTGAATGAAATATGGTACAGAGGTGTACTTCTTTAAGTGGTGGAACTAAAGGATTCAGGCCAAGGGTCTAAAGTCCTTGAAATGCAAATATTGGACCATGCTTACTTACACTAATGTGTGGGGGGAGTTATACAATATTCACTTTTTCTTTAAGTTTCAGTTAAGTACTGAGTTTTGGCACACCTTCAGTAACTGATTTATGATCACTCACTTTCTTTTACACTAAAAAATAAAGAGACTCTTACAAACATGAAGCAAGAGCTAAAAACATTAACACAGATCTTTCTAACCAAGCACTCATGTGAAGTTTGGCAAGCAAAGTGGACAACAGCAGGGCCCAACAAACTGTTGCCAAACAATAGTGAACATAGCATTCTGGTTTGAGTTATCTCTTCTCTTCTTGTCTGTATGTCACTGTGATTTTCAGTTATAAACACTCACTCCATCCTGCTGCACATGGGAACAGGTACCACTCCAATATCACTTTGCACCATGCCATTTAGTTGGACTAGCAATGTCCAACCTTTTCTCCTCACCAATATCCCCTTCAGAAAAGACCTGCCTGGTCTATAGCCAGTTCTGTTTCCACCAGGAATCTGTCCTATTATTTTAAGAGATGGAAGTCCCCATTATGTGCTGTTTGCAAACTTTCCTTAATGTAGTAGGAATATAGCAATAAATAACACTTGACTTTATTGAATTTCCACAAGTAATTATTTTATAAAAATCATTTAAAGCACAATAGTTGTCAAGGGCATCAATCAGTTACAAGTATAGTACAAAAGTACAGAAGTTGTCAAATCCACAATCTAATAATTTGTCTACATGTAGAGTAAGGTGAGAGGCCACCCATGCAGCAGTGTTAAAGATAATCAAATCATCAGGCATTATCTACATGAAGAACAATAAGCTGTGATTCTAGGGAGTAAAACAACTAACAAACTTTGTAAGAATAGAGGTAAGAGGGAATATATATGACATGGACAGAAAATAGGTTTTTTAAAGCAAAGTTAAAAGAAATAAAAATGACTATGGAGCAGGAAGAAGATGTGTTATCCTATTCTAATTCCTCCTGCAATCACACATCTCTCTAGGTGTGGGTGATTTGCCTTTTCTTTCCATTGGGAAGGGAGAGCTGGCAAGAGTATAGAAACTGAGATATCTAGAAGTTTATCTTGTAATTGGCAATCTAATACCAAATGTAAGTTCTTAAATGTAGTTAACTGTGATAATACTAAGCCAAAAATAATGATTCATAACTAGCAAATAGTAACCCCAAACTTATGGAAGACATGAGAGAAAAACAAGATGATTGGGAAAAAAGGAACAAAACATAAGAAAAAAGGAACACAAGATGAAAGAAAACGGAAAATAGAAGAGAGTGAAGCAAAGAAGAAGAATTCACTTAAAAATTACTAGTCTAAAAAAACAAGAACAAAAAACTGTTAGTTTATACTTGCACCCTAAAAACTACAGATAAATGAGTGAACAAGTGAATGAAATAGTAATATGAAGACTTTTTCTTTCAATTAGAACTTAACAGATAATACAAAGAACTACACAATGACCTGAGGATAATTATAATGTTTAAATAAGCGTATAAAGAACTTAATTTCATGATGTAAAACATTACAAGCAATACAAATCGGATTAAAAGTATGTATGATCAGTCAATTTTAAAATATTTTTTTCTCTAGACTCTAAATGGCTACTTTGAGCTGCCTTCAAATAAAAGGCCAACTCACATTGGGTAAAATATCTGCATTTGGTTTATAACAGCATAAACAGATTACACAATCCAACAGGTATAATACCAGGTAATCCACGTTATAAAATTTAAATTACATACAATTTTTCATATATAAAAACATATTTTATAATATGCATAAATATGTACTTTTATATTATAACCATATATTTTTATATTTAAGAAACAAAATAAAAGCATTCCATAAACTATCCTGAAAAACAGTTCATTGCTCAAGCTTTAGGGTGTGTGTCTGTGTGAGTATACTTTTATACTTAAAAATCATATAAATGTAACAAAAGCTAGATATTGCCACTGTCTTACAAGTGTTTAAGTTCGACAACATTCTTAATGTTAATCTTGTCAATTCTACCTTTATACAATAAATAGAATTCCTTACACTCATTATTTAAAATACTGTCTTTTCCTTAGAGGAATTATGTATAATATGTAACTGCTTTTTCTGTAAGCTTATACAGTTCCTACTTACAAAAAACAGTGTTGCCGAATTCAAAGTAAACTTCAACAATACTTAGTTTTTAACATTCCACTATCATAAATATCCCATGGAGTAAACTTGGAATAATGCAGGAAGACTGTATATTCAATGTATTAGTGGACAATGTTACCTTGTGCATATACTATTTATAAGAATGTCTATTTCTTCATGCATTTTGAATTTTTCCCCCTCGGGGGGCGGGGGGAGAAAGTCAGCTAAACAACCTTCTTTCAAGATTGCAGAACAGTCAATACCGTGTACCCTCAGACCAGTATTAAGTGACTAGTGCCATGAAAAGGATTAACATAAACAATTCAGATTTTTCCAATCTCTTTGGTCCAAACTAGAGCTCTTTATTCAAGCAACAGAAACCAGAAACTCTGAATTCCTTGTGCAGAAAGATATTTCAGCTTATCAATGATTTAGGTCACACCACCCCCTAAACCCAACAGAATATAACTATTAAATTCTGTTAATATTAAAAGTCAATTATGGGAAAGAACTATTAACATAGTTAACTCAGCATTTCCAAACCACACATAATTCTATAAACAAAAATGCCAAGACAATCCCATAGTTAAAAATCTGAATATACACACTTCATCAGGAATCTGCAGGCAAGTGTACTAATACACATTTCAGGACAATAAAAAGTTTCAATAAATCAGCTACTCAGTGATTTGAAAGTAATAATTAGGCATTGCTATTAATGATGCAGCTTGCTTTTATCATTCTGATAGTGCTCACCTTTTCAGAATTTGTAAAAACATCAGATTTCAATTCTCCATCTAGAAACTCATTGAAGTATTTCATCAATTTCTGAGCCTCCACTGCCCGTTGTCTAGGTGTGTTTACCCCTTCCAACTGGTCTCCAAGGTGACAGACCTTGGTTGCTACATAGCTGATGTGCTCATCTAGTTCTTGGAAATGTTGGAAGGCAACCTAGGAAAAATGTACACAAGCATAAAATATAATCAGAGAATCCAGTTTATAAATTAATTCATATCAAACCCAGAGCACCAATCTCATCCCTACTCTCTAACTTAGGTAACTGAAGATAATATAGGAGTTATATATGAGGTAAACTACAAAAACAAACTTATGCCCATTAGCAGCATAATATGATCTGAAAACTTTCTAACAAACTTGCACACTTTTATACCTTTAACTATTAAAACATTTTATCAAGAACATTTGTTTAGAAACAAAACAGTATCCTGTTTAACAACATTCCCAGTACCATTTAGTCCTGAAAACAATGAACTAAGTATCAAAGGGACCCATGATCTGGACAATTTGCTTGCCATCACGTGGAGTCAAAATACGTCAGATGGGAAAAACACTAATTAAAAATAGAATATTGGGAGACCTGGGTGGCTCATTTGGTTAAGCGTCCAACTCTTGATTTTGGCTCAGGTCATGATCTCATGGTTTGTGAGATTGAGGCCCATGTCTGGTTCTGCGCTGACAGACAGAGCCTGCTTGGGATTCTCTCTCTTCCTCTCTCTTTGCCCCTCTCCTGCTCGTGCTTTCTCTCTCTCTCTCTCTCTCAAAAATAGAGTAGTTAACATATATTTTAAATATTTGAAGAGCAATGCCAACATTAGAAATAAGGTAAGATGGTTCTTGCCCAGTTTTGAAAACAGAAAAGACTATAACAATTATTTAAATGAAGCAAAGGTACAATACTTCCTAACATATTTTTCCTCTTTTCTGACTACAGAGATTGTTCTGTGGTGTATGAAAATTATACACAATGAATGCCTTAGAACTGCCGATAACAAAATTGGTGATAATTCAGTATGACACTTCGTTCTTACTTTAAGTTAAGATGGGGGTCGGGGGGGGAGAGGCAAACATTCACTAAGGACTTCCTCTGGGCCAGACACTGTTCTAAGCATATTATATGTATTAACTTATTTAATCCTTGTAACCACCTATTTTTATAGATGAAAAAAACTAAAGCACAGGGAAGTTAAGTTGCTAGTAAGTAGCAGAGCAGACTTATCTCCAGAGCTTGTTAGGTTAACTAATAATACCATTATTATTACCAAGAGAAAACTGCATTGGAAGTATTTGGAATCTATCACTTGGACTATGTAAAAACACATCCTCTATCTTACGTAAACTACTGACTTTATTAAATGTTTTCTCACAGCCATATATGCTTGAGCGAAGGAATCTAACTAAATAAAATCTGAGCAGAAATCAGTTTGCTAATCCCTAACACTAAAGAACAAACAGCCCCTGGGAGGCAGCAATGCTACACAATGCTCCATGAACTACACTTATACAGGGCAATCAAGTTCCAGATCAGGCCCAGGCCATAAAAGGGGTTCACAGATTCCAGATTCAGTGTAGGACCCAAGAAGGGCTAAGAAATTTGGCCTACTTACCCCAGGGCCAGGCTGTGATTTGATTTTACTTCAAAATGGATTGAGGAAGAGTACTGCATTCACTTTCCCCACGTTATACTACAATTCTCATGGGGACACATATTCCATGACTTCTGTAAAACTTCCCAGATCAGGGAAAAATGTGATCCAGGCAATACTGTTCTGTTATTGCTTTGTTTTATGTTTAAATGAGAATGCAAATGACACTTAAATATCCAAGCTAATCATGAGCCCCCAAAAATGCAGGTCAGCTAAAGTGACATTCTTCAAAGAATGCACTGTGACTGTACTGGATGCCACTCCAACCTCAGAAGGGAATACTGTGATCCCAAACCATGGATCAACAGCAAGTCTGTGCTAAGAGTGCCTCACAACAATTCATTGACATTTTCCCCCAGGGATGCAAACGGTGGAGAGAAACCTCAATGGTTACTATTATTTGACTAGAGTTCTTTAAGAACTTAATAGTGGAAGGGAATAAAAATATAATCTGTATAAACTATTCATTGCTTAATTAGTGTTTACCTGATTGCTTTTCTGGAGCTCTTGTACCTTCTTGGCAAATTCCTTGGCTTCTTTCTGACACTGTTGCTCTAGTTTCTCTACTTTCCTTTGAATCCTTTCATCCATTATCTGGAGTTCTTGAATATGATTTACAAATTCTTCTAATAACCTAGTAGAGGAAAATCAGAGTATGTATCAATCCATCTATGATTAATCATTAGGAACTGACCAGTTCATCTGTAACAGAATATTAATAAGCATTTCTTAAGGTAGGAATGATGTTAATTTTCTCTATAGCATCTTAGGAATTATCTTTAACATGAATGAAAACCTCACTCAGAATCTCTGCCAGAATAGAAACCAATTTTATAGAAAACAGTCAAAACGATAAAGATGCTATATAAAAATAATACTGTGCATTCCAGGGAACAATGACTTTCTGTTCCTCTGATTTATAACTATACTTAAAACAACATATTCAACATGTTTTTATTTTACAGGTAGAACCAACCTTTTCTGATTTATTATTAATTGAAGAAAATATTAAATTCTTATAACACAATAAAATTCCTCCCCTCATACCAGTTAAAATCCTTCTCTAAAAGAAATATAAAAGAAAATAAATCAATCCCTGACTTCTAATGCTTGTGTCTTTATCGTCCAACTGTTAACTAAAACCCCTTTACATAAACGTTGAAAGGAATTTCAATAGTCACCTCTATTCCGAACACAAACTTGAACTAGGTTGGATCTATGGGGAAAAAACATTTTTACTTCACCTTTTGGGATCAAAAGCTTCAGGTCCCCCTCTAGAGCCTCCTCCTGGGGTTCTCCACACAAGTCTTTCAATATACTCATCTGCCACAAAAGGCTCCTAGTATACAAAATAAGTGTTCTTTTAAAAAGTTTCATAGAAGATAACTTAATGCTACTTGCAAAAATTAAACAGGTTCTACTATGTGAGAACTTAAAATAGAATTAAATTATCATTTAAATACATCTACATTATTAAAATGTACAAGGCTTTTTCAATTGAAAAAAATCAAATTAATAAAAATTAGGATATTAAAATATCAGAACAGTATCATGACTAGTTAGAACATCCCAGTGGGAAAATGAGCAAAGGACACAATTTATAGAAGAAATACAAGAAACATGAAATATATGTGGCTTCACTAGTAATCAAATGAGGTCAAATTATCACTTTTGTTTTTAACCTCACACTCTGGCAAAGTGGGTGGGTTTTTTTGTTTTGTTTTGTTTTGGTTTTGTTTTTGGTAATTATAATATGCAATATCGGAGAGGGTAAACTGAAATTCACACTCTCATCTAATCTAACATGTACAATATTTTTAAAGGATAATAAATAATGATTTAGTAACATAAACAGTATTACAAATACTCATACCCTTTAACCTAGTAATTCTACTTTTAAAATTCTAAGGGAAAAGCAGATATGAACACAAAATTTTTTACAGAACATCCACTAAGTATTATGTACAATACTGAAAAATTGTTCATATAAGTACTTAATGAAATCATTATTGAAAATTTATGACAAACTTCCAGGATGAAAACCATGTTCCTATTAAAATCATGCTGAAAAATCATGCAATGAGAAAAAAATGTTCATCTATAATACTGAAAAAAGTAGGATACAAAATTTTCTAAATTTTCTGAGAAAAAAAGCATTTATTATGAAAAAAGGAATATTAGAGCAGATGACCCAATCAAGAAAATAAACACTCAAATGTTTACCATTAGCAGCTGACAATGAATTTTTTAGACTAATACACGCTAGTGTACATATTTTTCATACCATCTTCTTTCATGTAAATGGGTATCCTGTATTGCTTCCCACTTAGCATGTAACTTAGACTGCTACCATTTGCTGGTGATTCCAGTCTGAATTCTTATTATCTGCAAAATTTCCTCTTTGTTAATCATATCTTAAAAACATATTTTCATTGATAAACATTCATTAAACAATAAAATTTCCAGTGCCAAGCACGCTGTTAGGCTTTGGAATAAAAAGATGTATTAAAAAACTGCAACCTCAGGAAACTCACAACCCAATAGAGAAGAAATTATAAAGAATGCAAAAGTATGTGATAAGTAAAATTAAGAACCTGTGCCCAAACTTTAATATTAACACTGCTGAATAAGTCGCTACCTCAACAGGTAGTTGGGACAACAAAAAAGGGGTTATTTATTAATTCAGCAAATTTTGCTGAGCAACTGCTATGTGCTGGGCACAGTGGTGGGTATTGAGAATACAAATTGTAATTCAATAGACAGGGTTCCTGAAAGGCCTCAAAGAAATGATCTTCTAGGTAAGGATGCCAACATTAAACAATTACAGAAATAACTAGTTACAACTGTGATAAATGTAAGGGAAAAAAAAAGTCCTGGATCCAAGACTATACAACAGAAACAGAGATGACAGGAAGACACTAAGGGATAGAAGACTGGTAAGACACAGGAATTACAACTGGCAAACTTTCTGAGAGCTTAACACTTAAGATGAGACCAAAAGAAAGAAGAAAAATCATCCAGACACAAATGGAACAAATATCTTTCCAGATCATTAGGGAAAAAGAAGATAGAACTTAACCTAGTTGTGGAACTGAGAAGATGGATAGATCACAAAGAGCTTATCTGGATGGAACAAGAGAGGTGACTATTAACGCCAACAGGTAACAAGTTTGCTCTTTTTATCATTATCATCACACTGGTACTCGAGAGACTGGTTCACTGACGTGAGTCTGATGTGAGAGGAGGAATGGGAGGATGAATTTCAGTCAGACTATGGATAACCATCATCATAAAAACAGGAACATGTACCAAAAACAGGAATACGTACCAACAAGAATAACAGCTCACGTAAACAGTTTACACACATTACCTCATTTACTACTCTCTCATAAGACCTAGAAGGGAGGTCCTATTTCATCCTCACTTTATGATGAGGAAACTGAGAGTAAGAGAGGTTAATTACTTACTCAAGACAACACAAGCTGCGCTGAGATTTAAATCATTCTATTCTATTACTAGGTAAAACTGAACAGCAAATATGGGAAACTACAAGTAGCTCCTTGTACCTAAAGTTAGGTGGTAAGGATAACAGGTGAAGCTAAAAAGGAGAAAACTGTCACATGAAGGCCCACACACATCACTGATCATGTCTTTTGAAATTTCTACTTAAATTTATAAACATTCTAATTGTATGACCCATCAATAATGTAAACTAATAATTTTCTCAGACAACTGATAAACTGTCACATGCCTATCTATACATAAGATCTAATATCAACTTTCAAACTGGATCATATCTTATAAGAAAACCATACAGCTTTTACGACCGTTAATATCGCTGACTGCCCCCCCCCCAAAAAAAGTAAACACTAAACAGTAAGAACACAAAATAATATAAATGGGCATTAAAAATTTTTAAAGACTTTTTATATTGTACCTACAAGAGGCTCTTTTATAGTGGTCAAATAACTAAAAAATAGCAGTTATATTAATCCAGTTTCTCTCATAAGATTTCCATTATAGGAAAGCTATCTGATACGAGGAAGGCATAGAAAATAAAGAATATTGTTAACTACTTAAAAAATAAATCAGTTTATCCATGTGCTGACATGTTTGAGAATTAAACCCTAATGATGAATTAGATATCCTGCAAAGGAAAAATTTTGACCCTCTGAAATAACAATTAACTCATTTAGCAAACATATCATCATTTAGATAATCATACCTCTCTTTAGTCAATTTCATTTGTGTTGAAACAAAAGTTGACATATGTCTAATACTTTTTAATTTATATACATAATTTGGGAAACATTGACTCAATATCAAGGAATTTATGTTTAGAGCGAATACTTAGATCTTTAGAAACTCAGCTACTTACAAACTTCAGGAAATCTGACAAGCATATGAATTACTCCTAAATAATGACAAAATGCTGACAGCAGCTAATTTTTAAGTGTTTATTAGGTGCCTAACACTTTACATACTTAGTATCATTTAATACAACTCTATAAGGTAGGTTTTATTAATATTCATTCATTTTAGACCTGTGAAATTGTGTGATACAAAAAGGTTATTTAATCCAAGGTCATATAGATTTATCTGATTTCAAAGGTCCAAGTTTTCAGTTTTGGTAAAATCCAGAGTTTTTTCTTCAAAAAAAGCTAAATTAATTATGAAGTAGTCAGCTCTTCCAAAACTCCACAATACTTCCATTAAATAGCTTTACCTAGTAATGTTCTTTTTCCCTGTCAGTTTTTGCACATGCATACCTATGTAAATACTTAATAATCATAGTTCTCATTTGTTAATTTTATTTATTAGTTATTCAGTAGTTGCAATTTTTTTTTTCAATATATGAAGTTTATTGTCAAATTGGTTTCCATACAACACCCAGTGCTCATCCAAAAAGGTGTCCTCCTTAATACCCATCACCCACCCTCCCCTCCCCCCCACCCCCCATCAACCCTCAGTTTGTTCTCAGTTTTTAAGAGTCTCTTATGCTTTGGCTCTCTTCCATTCTAACCTCTTTTTTTTTTTCCTTCCCCTCCCCCATGGGTTTCTGTTAAGTTTCTCAGGATCCACATAAGAGTGAAAACATATGGTATCGGTCTTTCTCTGTATGGCTTATTTCACTTAGCATCACACTCTCCAGTTCCATCCATGTTGCTACAAAGGGCCATAGTTCATTCTTTCTCACTGCCACATAGTACTCCATTGTGTATATAAACCACAATTTCTTTATCCATTCATCAGTTGATGGACATTTAGGCTCTTTCCATAATTTGACTATTGTTGAGAGTGCTGCTATAAACATTGGGGTACAAGTGCCCCTATAGTAGTTGCAATTTCTAATTAAATATGTTACACTGTTCATTAATTTCAATACACAAGTTTTATCAAATGATATATGCCCCAAAACTCAAACATCGACAAATATTACTGACATGGAGAAAAATAAGAATTTTTCACATGAAATATTTCAATTTTCTCAAAATACAATATTCCTTCATTCAACAAATATTCATTGAGAGTCTACTAGATGTTACTGACTATTCTATAAACCAAGGAAATAGCAGTAAACAAGGCAGGAGAAAATCTCTGCCCTAATGGATATCATGAAAGGGAATGACAGACAAACGAGCAGATACATGATAAATAAGAACTATGAAGAAAATTAAAAAGGATGCGGAGTGATGGATTAAAGTGGTTATTTTGGTAAACGTGATCAGACAAGGTCTAAGAAAATAAATTTTGAACAAAGACCTGAATACATCTAAAGGAATAAGCCATCAAGGAAAGGAATGCTCCAAGTACAGAGAACAAACAGTATGTGAGCAATGACAAGAGACCAGTTTAACTAGCAGAGTGAGTGAATGGGAGAACAGTTGTAGATAAGGTACAAGAAGTAGTAGAGCCCAGAGATTGTAGGATGCACCTTGATACACTTTCAGCTATGAACGAGGAAAAGGCAGGTTCCCAGGATGAAGGACTCTGCAATATACTAGCAAGTATATGCAGTAATGATTCTACTATTCCTTACCCCCTCCAAAAGAGGTACAACCATTTACTTGAATAACTAACTGTACACAAGGTAAAGGGAAATACTCAAACATTTTGAGGTCTGTTGTATACAGAGTCCTAGTTGATTCCGATACTTGATGGACTCCAAGCATCATGCACTCAAGAGAGTGAAGATATACAAGAGCCAAGATCCAGCTCATCACTGATCCAATGGGTCCATTAGCCCAACTACTGGCCATTTTCCCAGTCCGTAAACATGTAAGAGGGACGGGCACACTTGATGGCTGACATAATTCCCACATTGGGTCCGTGGTCTATAGAGTAAGAGCTTTCACAGTAGGGAAGTCCAAGAAGTCTCTGAAATTGCCCCTCTGTACTCAATGTAGTAAATCAAGTGGAATGTCAAAATTTAGTGCCATTCTTAAGGCTCTAAAGCAAGGATCAGCAAATTTTTCTCTCAAAAACCTGGACAGTAAGTACTTTACAGTCTTTCTTATCACCATTCAGTTCTATAGCTGTAGTACAAATGTAGCGATAGACAATACATAAACAGATGGGCACAGCTGTATATCAGTGAAACTTTAAAAACAGGTATCTATCCCAGGGCCTATACGTTTGCCAACCCCTTATCTAAAGGATGTTCGGGCAATATTCCCCACAATTTTCTAATTTAATTCATCAGTCTGGGTTTTTACAAAAACCAGATAAATCCTGAAAGGTGTTTATCTCAAAATCAACAAAAAAGTAGCCTATTACATCTGTCATACCAGATATAGTTTCTCCAAGCCTCATGGTATATGGCCAATGATTTGGCAAATACATTATTTTCTATGGCAAATACACTATTTTCTGTCCCTATTGGGGGGGGGGGGGAAAAAAGAGGATCAGACAGTTTACAGTCACACAGAACTGACAGTGGTATACAATTATAGCTTTGCTTCAGGACTATGTGAACTCTCCTACTATAACATGATTTGTACCATATGAACATTCTGCAGAACACCTTACTGATCCATCATACATAACTGACATCATTGGTGGAATCTTGGTAAGATACATGTACTCATGTATATACTATACAAAGATTCCAGGGCACACTGAATCAGTAAAATTTTAAGGTAGTCAGGGGCCCTCCAGGACATCTCACCCAAAGTAAAGGACAATTATTGTACCTTGCACATCCCACCACAAGGAAAGACACACAATACCTGACAGGACTTTCCAGGTTCTGCATGCAGGGCACACATGCTCTGGCACATATACCAAGTGACACAAAAGCAAGAAAGGGCTCTGAAGAAGTGGGGGCCATACAACCAACCTTGCTGTCTGGGCCATACAACTTTGCAGACCCTATGGTATTAAAAGAATCAGTCTTAATTTAAGTATTAAAGGTATCAGTATTGGGAAACAATGTCACGTGGAGTTGTGGCAAACCTCAGTGAATAATCACAACACAAATTGCTAGATAATAAAGCAAGATCATGCCATCTAAGGCAGAGGATTACACACCTTTTGAGAAATAATTCCCACTGTGCTACTAGACCCTGGTAGAGACAGCACACCTAACCACAGAGCAGGAAGTGAACCTGCATCCAGAACTACATAGCATGAGTTGGGTTCTAAAAGACTCACCAAGATATTATGTCAATGGACTGAGAAACTATTTAACCTAGATGGATGTGGTAGACCCAGAACCAAACATGAATAGGACCAGAAAGCAAACTGCATAAGCAGGAAGCCAAACTTCTACCATTACTGTGCTAGCTTCTCTCCTTCAATTTACATGGATAGCCTTATGGGGCATCTCTTACAACCTGCTGATGGAGAAGGAAACAGCCTGAACTTGCCTCATGCAGAGAGTTGGCTAGGCATGTGGGTGCCAACTAAAAATGGACAGCAGCAGTAATTAAAAATTCATTCAGGGGAAGCCTTAAAATTCAGTGGCAAGAAAAATCCTCTCAATAGTCAAAGTTTTGGTAAAGACATCTGGCCATCATCTTGGGTAGACAGAGAACTGACCTTAGTTTAGAATATATATGGACTCACAGACAATGGCAAAGGGCCTGACTATGAGAGGACAAAGACTGGAAGATTAAAGACAGAGAAATCTGGGATAGAGGCATGTGCATGGACACATGAAAGTGGGCACAGAGTGTGAAGATCATTGTGTCACATGTTAACACTCGCCAGAGGACATCCACCATGGAAGAAAAATCAAACAACCAAGTAGACAAAATGATTCTGCCAGTTGACGTCAGCCAGCCTTTACCCAGCATTAGCACACTGGGGACATGAACAGAAAGAACACAGTACAGAGACAACATGGCCCCCATAGCATGAGGTCCTACTTACCATGGCTGATCCAGGTACTGCCAAAGCTGAATATCTAGCCTAACAGTGATAGAAACCAACTCTGAGCCCCTGAAATCACCCCATCCTTCAAGAAGACTACTAACCCAACCACATGGTGGCAAGTTGATTACCTGGTTCCTTTCCATTTTGGATGAGTAATTCATTCTGACAAGAATAAAAACATTCAAGTTGGGTATGCCTCCCCTCAGAGGGAGTGTCTGTTCCTGTGGCACTGGATCCCAAATATCACATCAGAGTAAAGGACCCATTTTACAGCAGACAAGGTCACCATGGATCCACTGGTCATATCACAAAGTACACCACCCAGAAGCTGTCAGTCTAATAGGGCACTGGAACAGTCTGCTGAAGGCATAGCTGAAGCGCCAGTTCAGAGACAATAACTCAATAAAGATGGAGCACTATTCTACAAGATGCGGTATATATTCCAAATTTAAAACCTTTATATGAGGGACACCTGAGCGGCTCAGCTGGTTAAGCATCCAACTCTTGATCTCCGCTCAGGTCATGATCTCACGGTTCATGAAGTCAAGCCCCATGTCAGGCTGTGCTGATAGCGTGGAGCCTGCTTGGAATTGTCTCCCCCTCTCTCTGCCCCTACCCCACTTGTGCTCTCTCTCTCTCAAAATAAATAAATAAACTTAAAAAAAAAAATAAAACCTTTACATGATGCTGTGTTCCCACAGGAAAAACAAGAGTCTGAGAACAAAGTATAAAAGCAGAAGTGGTCCTGCTTATAATGACTCTCCATTTGTACTTGCTATTCCCACAATTCTGGAGTCTACAGGGCTGGAAGTCTTGATCTCCAAAGGCAAAGATCTCTTTGCCTGAGAATATAGTAAGAGTCCCATTAAACTATAACTACAAGTGCTGCCTGGGCTTTGGCTGCTTATATCCAGAGGATAAAAGGCAAGAAGAGGAGTGACCATCTTGGCAGAGGCAACAGATTCTGATTACCAGGAGGCAGGGCTGCTATTACACAATAGGTGCCGTAACAGTATTTGTGACACACAGATATATTCGTGGAGTACTCTTGGTACTCCTTTGACCAATTCTGAAAGTACACGAACAAGTGTAGCAACCCTGGCCTAAGATGGGTATGGTAACCAGTTAAGCCACCAAGAGTAGTGGAGGCACTAGCTGAAAGTAAGGGGGTATTAGAATGGAGAACAGAGAAGGGAAACATAGAAGAGAGAATTATCAGTTGCAACCTGAAACCAGTCACAATAGTAGGAACCACAGTTCATCCCACTAACCTTCTTCTAATTTTCCTCCCAACTGGAATGCCAAAGGAGCTGCTCCCCAAATGCGTATGAAAAAGTGGAGCCTAGTGGCACAGGAGTGGTCTGTGGTAGACACACTGATGTATTATCCAGATCTCCCTTCAAGAAGGGACTTGTTCTAGCTGCTACCAGTGCCATGCTGTCAGTAGAGAGCCTTCAGCTGGCAGTATTTTCAGGGATCACCTCAACTGCAGAGAATCAATTCACTCAATATCATACCTTTCCCAGTGTGGTCTATATAAATGACTAAGATAGGGACAATTTTGGTCTAAAGCAGGACAACGCTGACAGTTTATTTTTGTTTCAGAACTCGCCCCAGGGGCCAAAAACACTCTCACTGGGCCAACACTGTAACTCTATTTCTCCATACGTCCGATCTTGCATCCTTACTCTGTCCCTTCACAGATATTCACACCAAGGGTATCTCCTAAAAAATATTCTGCACACGAAACTCTGTCTCAAAGTCTGCTTTTCAGAGAACTCAACCTGCAACACTGTAGTAGTCCAATGGAGAGATGATGATAATGGCTCAAACGGAAGTGACGGTGGTGAAGATGCTAAAGAATGGTCAGGTTCACGACATTTTAAAGAATGTATTCACACAAATTGCTGGATTGGATGTGGAGACAAAGTTAAAAAGGAAATCATGATTATTCATGATTCATGAGGAACACAGACTGAACAACTGTGTGAATGATGGGTAGTGTCATTTACTGAGACTGGAAAGAGATGCAAGAGGGAGTGAGGAAATGAGTTCTGTTTTGCATATGACGTGTTGTGGAGGCTTATTAAATATACAGTAATTGAAAATAGCACGTGATTAGAAAAATAAGTTTGTATTACAGGAAAGAAACTAGAGCTAGATATAAAATTAGAGTTATTTAAAATCTCAGAACTAGATGAAATTTAGGAAGGAGAAGAGCATGCCAATAACATTCAGAGATAAATGAAAGAAAAGGATCCAACAAAAGAGACCAAGTAGGAGGAACTAGAGAAGGAGGAAGAAAACTCAGGAGTGAAGGAGTGTCCTGGAAGCAAAGTGCAGGTTTTATCTCAGAGGCAAATTATCACTAGAGTTTAAGATAAATCAGCTACTGCTCCCAGTGGAATGAAAGTTCCAAAAAAGCAAAAAGCAAAACCAAACAAATGAATCCCAATAACTTGCTCTCTAATACTTAATGTTGCTGCAGAGGCATTTACAATAAGAAAGATAGCCAAGTTAACAGATTTTAAGACCTCCAAATGACCAAGTCACCCCAAAGGATTCTCAAAAATACATGTAAATAATCCCCCCAAAAATCTTTCAGAATTTCACAAACCTGACAAAGTTCTATCTTTACCTTCTATTTCACTATAGTAATTAAAAGCAAAAATTGTCCCAACAAAAACAAATACCTATGAATTACGCACTATAGACTAAAATGCTATTATATTAAGTTCAACTTTATGTAACTCATTATTGTAGTCAAACTGATTTCATATTTTTTACAAATGCTACCAATGACAAGAAAAACATGGAGTTTGTAGTTATTTCTATTAAAAACTAAGACATCAAGCCCCTGGACAGGAACATGAATCCCTAATTTAACACTGTTTGAGAAAAGTGAACTTTTATATTTTCTTATAGCATCCTTTCCCAAAACAGATCCAATACAATGTGTTACAACCACCTAGAAACTCAAAGAAACTGTAATATTTTGCCCTAGCCTATGTAAGAAAATAAATAAATATTAATTAATTATTTAAAAAATAAGGCTCAAAGGATTTCCGAAAGAAGTATTTCTGTATCCTATTAAGCCAACAAACCATGGGTTCAAGTACTACCTACAAGGTATTTTTCTTAAATTTATTGTGCATATCATGCCAAACTAATCTTTAAAACACTGCTTTCTGGGGTGCCTGGGTGGCTCAGTTGGTTAAGCATCCGACTTCAGTTCAGGTCATGATCTCATGGTTGGCGAATTCAAGCCCTGCATCAGGCTCTGTGCTGATAGCTAAGAGCCTGGAGCCTGTTTCCGATTCTGTGTCTCCCTGTCTTTCTGCCCTCCCACGTTCGTTCATTCTCTCTCTCTCTCAAAAACAAACATAAAAAAATAAAATTCAAAAAAAGGCACTGCTTTCTTTTCATCAGAAACTTCCCTATGCAATTCCTAAACTATCAAGTTCACACTCTTCTGTCTACCCTTTTAGATTCTTATCTTACATTTCCTACCCAACTTCTTTGCTCCCCAAAATGAACAGCCACACTAGCTAGCATCAGCCAATTTCAGTCTTCTCTTCATACCCATGCTACTTCTGCTTCCTTACATGTGGCCAGGTAACTCATCCCACAAGGCTACTCTTTCTCCTCCCACAATTTAAACACCTCTATATAATTATTCAAAGCCTGGCTCAATTCCCATTTCCTCCTTGAAGAATTCCTTCCCTACATGACCTCCACTGATTTCTTCACTCTTTAAACCCGAAAGAGGCTTAGAAATTCAAACCTCAACACAGAACACTATACTATTATCATTTATTGTTTTACAATAACTTTTGTAAGTTTCACTCTTCCCCACACTTAAATTGAAAGCAGAGGCAGCATCTGCTGAAATGTCATACATTTCTCTTGCTTTCCAACTGTGGTCAATAGAATAATGTTGAGCACCACAGATGCACAATAAATCAAAACACTTGCTAGTTAGGACCATGGCCAAATCCCCTGCAGAAGATCTTGAAAATCAAGCCCTGATTCATACATACAAAATCAGAAAGGCAGTACTACCACCCCACATGCCAAAAATAAAGAACAAGCATTCTATGGTAGTATAAATCCAAAATTTTATCACAAACCAAATATGAACCTTATGCAATTCTAACACTGGAACTAAATGAGTTTTACTACATTTTGCCTCTCCTTTTTTAGCCCCACTTGATTTGGTTTTCATGAGACTATGTATTTTATGACAGATTAAGAAATGAATTACATTTATTGAGTATTGGTGGTTGGTTTTTTTTTTTAAAGCACACAAAATGGATTCATTCTACCTAGGGAAAGGTAGGAAGACAAAGCACATTAAGACACTTAAATACAGGAGCACCTGGGTGGCTCAGTAAGTTAAGTGTCTGACTTCAGCTCAGGTCATGATCTTGCACTCCATGAGTTCAAGCCCCACACTGGGCTCTGTGCTGACAGTTCAGAGCCTGAAGCCTGCTTCAGATTCTGTGTCTGTCTGTCTCTCTCTCAAAACTAAATAAACATTTAAAAAGATTTTTAAAAGACACCTAAGTACAACTAAGGCAAACTTTTACAAGGTTAAATTTGAAAACTACTTGCAACACTGAGATGAACAGTTTTAGTTTTTTAAAGTCATTTAAAAAAAATTTTTTTTAACAGTTTTTATTTATTTTTGAGACAGGGAGAGACAGAGCATGAACAGGGGAGGGTCAGAGAGAGGGAGACACAGAATCTGAAACCGGCTCCAGGCTCTGAGCTGTCAGCACAGAGCCTGACGCGGGGCTCGAACTCACGGACCGCGAGATCATGACCTGAGCCGAAGTCGGCCGCTTAACTGACTGAGCCACCCAGGCGCCCCTAAAGTCATTTTTAATATCCATCTTGAAGGAGATGGCAGCTCTTTAAACTATGATAAAATGAGCCAATTAATCTTATTAGCAGAACTGTTTTGAAGACAATTACATGGTGGTACTTTAGACTCCTATGAAACATTTTAGTTTCTCTTACACAAAATCTCTCTTCAGAATAGAGTATATCTCACTTCTGACAGTAAAGTAGTATCTGATTTCCATGCCCAAAAGAGAAAGGTAACAGAACATTACAGCATTTTTTATACCAGTCTCAAAAGAATCACAAATTAGGTTTAAAAATTTTAAAGCTAGAATGGTCATTAAATATCATCTTACCCTAGTCCCTTCAACTCCTTTTTATATATAAGTAACTGAGGCAATGAAATTTAAGCCTTGTCAAGGTATTAATCCAGTATTCTAACCAGAGATTTTTCCATTCTATTACAGTATCTTTTAAAATTATACAAAGACCATGAAAATCATCACCTAGTGTATGTAACAATATGTTACATTAGCATTTCAAATCAAATCAAATGCATTTACCAATTTACACATTCAATGTATTACAGGCACTTAATAAACACTTCTGGAATAAAATTAAGCATGTGGATCCAAGGAATTGTTCATTTTTTTGATTTATTATATCCTTAACAAAAATGTATATATATGATATAGTTAACTATATTGTTATTACTATTTTCATATTTCCATTCCAAGGAAAGAAAACAGAATCAGAACACTACAAGTTTTTAAAATATCTTATATACATAAACTTTTAGCAATCAAAACTTTTAAATTACATACCACTCAGCTCCGGAACACACCAGGGACTCAATATTTTACACTAATTACACGTACACAGTCAATAAATGATCCTCCACTTAAAGGCTTGTCCATTCCAAAAGTTCACTACCAGGTTGGCTTGACTGCAAAATTCAGTCTACAAAATACTTAAATATAAAACCATTATTACTCTTTAAGCATCTGCCTCTACCTCCACCACTGTACTGAGAGTGGCAGAAGCCTACTAAATCTTGGTGTAGATAAGGAGTTGATCAGCCCCAGTTCCAAACATCTATTGCTGCATAATTACCACTCCAATAAATTAGCGGCTTAAAATAACAATGATGATTATTTCTTCACAAATCTGCTATTTGGGCAGGACTCAGGAGGGGAATCTTGTCTCTGTTCCATGTCACATCTGCTGAAGCAGTTCAACTTGGCGCTAGAAGATCTACTTTCAAGCTAGCAAGTTGATGTTGACTATGGGCTAGGAGTTCAGTCAGAACTGAAAGCCTTGGCTTTCTCATTGGACTACGTGGTATGGTCGCTGGGTTCTAAGAGGGGGAATCCAAATAAGGTCAAGCATATCGCCTTTTATGACCTAACCTTGGAAATCACATAGCATCACTTCTATAGTTATAGTCCTGTCTAGATTCAAGAAGGCAACATGGACCCTACCTCTCAACATGAGGAGTGTCGACATCTCATTATAGGATAGCAAATTGTGGTCATCCTGGAAAACACAAGTCTCCATGTCACCTTTTTGTAATATTCTTCCCCTAGTGTGATCTCCTACTTCCAGGATTATTTCTTCTTAGTCTCCTTTGAAGGCTTTTCCTCCCTGACCTATTCTCAATCTAGTCCTGTTCTCAATCCACTTACCAATATTAATTTTAAGAAGCTACTACTCTTCTTTTTTTAATTTAATGTTTTTATTTATTTTTGAGACAGAGAGAGACAGAGCATGAGCAGGGGAGGAGCAGAGAGAGAGGGAGACACAGAATCTGAAGCAGGCTCCAGGCTCTGAGCTGTCAGCACAGAGCCCAACATGGGGCTTGAACCCACGGACTGTGAGATCATGACCTGAGCTGAAGTCGGATGCCCAACCGACTGAGCCAGCCTGGTGTCCCAAAAGCTACTACTCTTCTAATGGCATTCTTCTAAGCAGTTCAAACATCAATTTGTTTAATCTTAGAGATAACTCTCTAAGGTAGGTACTGTTACTATCCTCATTTTACAGATAAGAAAACAGGTACAGAAAGGTCAGGTAACTTGTCCAAGATCATAAAATAGTAAGGGATAAAGCTGAGAGATGTCATCCATTCCCAGGTCTAAACAGCCACACATAAAAGATGAAGATTCCCATAATTTGTTATCTCCACCTGTGGTGTCTTTCTGAAATACTAATTCATATTTCCAACTGCCTTCTGGACTTCTTCACCAGGATGTCTTACTAAAAACTTAAAATATATGTTTAAAAAATGAATACATGATCCCTTCCCTCTGAAAGGGTCCTTCCTATTTTCTCTGTCATAGTTAATCAATCACCAACCACCTACTTTTCTAACTTCATAAATTTGGAATTAACTCCTCAGTAATCAAAATCTTTTGATTCTTCTTCCAAAATGTCTTCCCAAATTTCCTGCTTTCTCTGTCCCCACCGAATTAGGTCAGAATGTCACCTGCCTAGACAAGAACTATGCCTGGCAGGGTATGACTTCTATTGTACCAGCTAACAATTTCTTCCTCATTGAAGGCCATTCTTCACAGTAACATTAAAATTATCTGCCTCTCCACTCCTACCCCCCTCCAACAAAAGTCATGGCAGCCCCCATAAGCATGGCCTATAAGGCTTTCTCAAAGATTCCCCCAAACTGCCTCTGTGGTCCGAATGCCTTGCTATGAACCACCATTCCACATGCCTAAAACATGCATACACAGACCCGATCTCTTCTCAACTCAATGTTTGCCTGAACACAGCTCACCTTAAAAATTAGTCACTTCTCTCTCTGCCTTGGAATGCCCTTCTTCTGCTTGAGAAGTTTCTAGTCATCTATCAATACCCAGTTTATATGTCAATACTATATGAAAGCTTTCCTAATTATGCCAGGAAGAGATTGTGTACTTGTACTACACTGTATTATCTGTTAATATATATCTCCCTGTAATACTGCAATATAACAAATACATATATATGTATATAAAATATACATATTTAAAAAAATTTTTTTTAATGTTTATTTATTTTTCTTGAGAGACACAGAGACAGAATGCAAGTGGGTTAGGGGCAGAGAGGGAGACACAGAATCTGAAGCAGGCTCCAGGCTCTGAGCTGTCAGCACAGAGCCTGATGCGGGGCTCGAACTCATGAGCTGTGAGATCATGACCTGAGCCGAAGTCTGACACTCAACCGACTGAGCCACCCAGGCGCCCCTAAAATATACATACTTTAAGAAATACACATTTTAGTCTTTGTACTTAGCTCCTGACTATAGTTTCTAAAGCCTTTGTTTTTTCCTAAGTGAAAAATGTGCTAGAGGCATCTTTTGTTCTAATATTTGGTCTTTAGCTCTGGTTCCAGATGCAGAGCTCCTAAAACCCTTGTAATTTCTTGAGTGATGTGGTTGATAGAAGCATCTGACGTAGAGCACCTAAATCTTGGAATTTCCTGGGTGTCTTTTGTTCTACTGAAGCAACAGGGCTCCTGGATGGGGGCTGGTTGCCAGAAAGATCAAGCATGATTAGAAGCCCCTCTACTCCTGAATTAACTGAGTTAATAATTGGTTATTCCTAAGTGATAAAGCCTCTATAAAAATCTTTAAAAAATCTCTAAAGTATGGGGTGCAGAGAACTTCCAGGTTGCTGAATACATCAAAGTGCTGGGAGGGTGGTACACCCAGGGAGGGAATGAAAGTGCTATGCTCTTTCCTCTATACCTTGCCACATACATCTCTTCCATCTGGTTGTTCCCAAGTCACATCCCTTGGTAATAAACTCATAATCTAGTTTGTAAACTGTTTTCCTGAGTTCTGTGAGCTGTTCTAGCAAATTATCGAATCTGAGGAGGTGGTCATGAGAACCTCTAATTTACAGCTAGTTTGTTAGAAGCACAGGTAACAACCTGGACTGCCACTGGTATCTGAAGTGGTGGCATTCCTGTGGTACTGAGCCCTTAACTTGTGAGATCTGATGCTAACTCCAAGTACACCGTGTCAGAATTGAACTGAACTGTAGAACACCCAGTCACTGTCTGCTGGAAAACTGCACTGTTGTGGGTAAAAGCTGTACACATCTGGGGTCAGAAATGAATAATTGAGACTAGTGATAGAGTGTTGAGAGAACAGAGTTCTTTTCCTTTCATTCCCCCAAGTAGGTTTTTAACTCAAATCATCTTTTAACTCCAGTACTTGAAATGACTTCTGTCCTAGTACTCAATAATTGTTTGGGGAATAAACACATTTCATAAAATACACAATAATTAATTAATTGGTAGCCAGGTTCCACAAACCCTTATCTAACAGCTAATATGGCTAAAACAAGAAGCATTTCAGCAGCGAGAAGGTAAAGGAGTGGTGCTTACTTGCATATCTCATGTTGACTTATATTTAGCTAGTTAATTGAACAAGAGAGATTTTTCAGTACATTTAAATAACTTTTGTAACTTAGTTTCAAAATCCAAGAAACATAAATGTGTTTGTGTGCAAAAAATGTGTTCTTGGCTATTTAAATTCTAATCTGGAGGTCAAAACAAACATTGTTACCACAGTTAAATTACTTGACTTCAAACACAATTATCAAGATACCTACATTCACAGGAAAGAAAAAAGTCAAATTCTTAATCCTGGCATTTAGGACCTCCACAATTAAACCCCAAATTACCTTACATGCCACTCCTCTTCTTCATGCATGCTATACTCCAGCCAAAGTGGAACTCTTCCCCTTGCCTCAAGGATCTATACTTGCCTCCCTTTGTGTGTTGGCTTTTATTGTCTACTTTATTAGAAAGTCCCTCCATGCAGTTGCACAAACTCAAATCTAACAGATCCTTTATACATCATTCAAATGCCACCTCTTAATCCTTTCCCACTTCTAGAGGTAATCTTTCCATCTTCTCAGCTCCTACAGCACTTTATCTTTGACACCATTTACAACTTTGTTTCAAGTGTACATAGTTATGCAGCTATATTCTCTCCCCATATTTAATAATAAGGGCAAGTTCTATATGTAATTAAACATTTCCCAAAGTATGCTCCATGGAATTCACAAAATTAACAAGCAGTAGAAAATATAACAATCTTTAATATATGAAGGTATGTTGTAAACCTCTAATGAAACAAAGTATGCCCATTTCCAAAACTTATTTGGCCTCTAAACCATTTGGGTTATTTTGCAGCATATCTCATAGGATTAATATTTCTATGGCATTCCTTTTGAGACATGTAGTCTCATCAATCTTGGCATCTTCTCTTGAACTTAATAGGAACTCAACAAACATTTGTTGAATGAATGGGTAATGGACCCTGGTTAACAAAGAACTCCTCCATAAAGGTAGCCTGCCCAAAAAGAAGACTCCAAGAATGACAGCAGAGAAAAACAGTAAGAGTACCATGTCCTCGGTAATGCAGTAAGAGAAGAGAGGAATATCTGTGACAACAGAAGAAGAATTTACTACCTCAGCCACTTTTTATATGCAGAGGACATAATTAATCCAAACCACACAGGAATTCCTATTTACAATGCCCATCCTAAGGTAAACATGGAGATAGAACTTTTCAGCAAATCTGTCAAAAAGGGTTGAAACTATGAAGACACATGTTATTAAAATAACTGAAACATCTATCACTAAATCATATCCTGGAGTTTTATTTTGTTGTATGAGGGTGTTTACATGATAAGAGGAAGTCTCATAGGATCAACAATAAGACTTTAAAAGGAGAGCTAACACTTTATGAAATTTCATGGATTGAAAGCATAATTTTGTATTGATTTAACCTCATCTCCAATGTGGAAAAATGAAAGCAGAAACCAGGATGCATAAAAACAAAATATCCTGACTACATCCTGACCTGTTTCCTACAGTTCTCTAGCTATGTCTAAAAAACGGGAAGAGAAAAAGACCCTCCCTAACATGTCCTACAATCTCGATCCCATGGTAGTAGCAACAGGAAACGGCAGCGATGACTGGGGTTTGTTTTTTGTTTTCCTCCTCACTCAAAAGCAGAGAGACCAACTTTTCACTGAGGGATGAAAGCTTACTCAAGAGTAGAGTCCACTGCAGGGCTGAAAAGATAAATACATTTCTTAATCATAACTATTAACATTTAATTGTAACTTTTAACACAATATGCTTTTAATTTTGATGAAGCAAGAAGAGAAAGTCACATGAATTAAGATCTATGCGTGTGTAAGGTTGTCCTATGAACCCTGTGGCCACAGGACTAGTCTGGCATCACTGATCAGTTAAGTGAATGTTACCAGCTATACATAAGGAGTCACTCAGTTAAGTTAAATCCTAATTTGGTTTAACTACTTTACTAAATGGCATGACCCTAGAAAGCAAATATAAATATTTACTCCCCCCCCCAAATATATATATATGTATTTATCTACCTCCTCCCCTCTACCCCAGGAGGGGAAGGAGGGCAGAAATCAAATATATTTTAAAGTTAGGGGACTCATGTGGTCAAACATTTAAAGAAAAATAGATATAAGACGGTCCAAAACACAACTGGAAACGTCAAGCAGGATTAAGTCACAGGTTAATGCCTTATGAATCATGTAACAGAATAATAGTTTTCTGTTAACAGTATTTCATGAAGTATATTAAAGATCTCAACTTCATGAACAGTTTTCTACCTTTATGAGACGTGAAAAATAAAACAAGAAACTACATTGCCCAGGAACATACAATAAAAGCTTTTAGCAAAGGAGTGTCTTCCTGCTCCTGAATCAATCAATAAACAGATGGCACAATTATGAAATTTGAGAAGTTAATATAATCTACCTCCCAACACTTATATCTGAGAACATACAATTAATATTCCCAAATTCTCTCTTGTAATTCTCTCTCTTCACTCACAAATTACTATTTGATTATTAGCTATTATAACAATAATAATGTTATTCCTCTCAACAAAAGCATGATCTATCCAGGAGCTGAAAGAAATCCAAAATATAGTAACAGTAACATATGAAAAGTTCCCAATTGTTGCAAAAACTGTGGCCAAATTTCAAGCCAAAACTGCTGACTCTGAAGCAGAAAATCCAATCTTCACTTGCGGAGAAATTCTCTGTTGTCAACTACAGTCGTCTCAATTATTACACTTTTGCTGTGAAAGACGAGCACACACAAAAAGGGCCTTTCCTTCCTTTTTCGTTACATCTGTTTTCACTTCTTTCACAAAAGGAGAGCCTTTATAACGTTTCATTGTTTGGTGATCCAGTTACAATTTCCTATTCTAGTCATCTCAAACACCACAGCTTCTTACATTGGATTTCACTAAATTAAATTTTAAGTTTCAGAGAGCGAAAACGCTCAAGGAAAGAAACACAATAGAATGCTCATTGTCTCAGGCACTAAGGATTCTCTAGCTAGCAGTTAGCTGGTTTTATAACACATTGAAATTCCTGGAGACCCGAACATTGATGTTTACTTTCGCTCCCCCCGCCCCCCTTCAGTCTGAAGGGCTAAGTGGGCCTTTATTGTCCTAAAAAGCATTTCAGCCTCTTCGAATGTAAGGTAAGGGGAAACTGGCAGGCACCTGAATGCCACTCGTAACGTTCACTAATGGAATAATTTTAATGACTCAACAGCGAGAAGCCCCCAGTCGTCCCAGTCTCAGGTGGCCCCCTTAGAATATTATCTGAGGATCCAAGCGACAAGACGGGAGACTCGCCCAACCCGGGGCTCCCGGCTGCTCTCTCCGCGCCCTGAGCCAGCCTTTCCCACTTCTCATCCCCGGTACATCTTCCAACGCCCAAACCTCCGACGCTCCCCTCCAGCCCCGCGGACAAAACCAACCCTCCTCCTTTCCCATTCCGGGCTCCCTTCCCTGCCCACCTCCCCACCCAGGTCCCCAAGCCACCCCTCCCCCATTGCACGCTCCGCCTGCGCGGCCCCCAGAGCCGCCACCCCACCCCTCGCCTTTCCCACCTTTCCTCCCAGGGCCGCGCCCGCGCCTCCGCCCGCCCGCCCACCTCGCGGCCCGCACTCCGGGCCTGCCACTCCCCGGGGAGCCGCCGGGACTCACCTCGAAGAGCTCGGCCGTCGTAGCCATCCCGGCCGGCTGAGAGGCTCGCCTCGCACTGGAAGCCGTCTCCTCTTCACATGCTGCGCCTCAGCGGCGCCGCGCACAGCCCCCTGCTCGGCTCGCCAGCTCTGGCTCCCGGCCGCCGCGGGCTCCCCCACTCCCCACAGAGCCCAGGCGGGGCGGGAGGGCGGCCATGAAGCGAAGGCGCAGACGCCTGTCAGCTGCCTCCCGGCGCCGCCCGCGCCGCTCCCATTGTCACCGCCTCATACGCCGGAAGTGGAGCTGCGCGCGCCCGGTTGGCTGTCGGGAGGGGCCGGCGAGGGAAGCCGGCAGCTGGCGAACCGCAGAGAGGCTCGTCGCCTGGGCGAGTGAGGAACTGTGATCCTTGCGGGCCACCGTCCCGGAAGTGGACGGTAGAGGAAGAAAGCAGTGGGTTGGTGGGGAGGAATGTTTCTCGAGATTCTAGGTGAGGAGTCACAGAACTTTTGTGGCGTGTGTTGACAGGACGGACTCAGAGGTTTTAGTCACTTGACCAGAAGGAGCCAGCGTCTCTGCAGAGCCCGACCTGTTTGTGGTGAGGCAGAAGGTGGCCAGGTTGAGTGAGCCCCGGGTCTTCTGGTAGAAGTCCATCTGAGAAGGCCAGTCCTTTTTCCGTAGAGACCTTAGGGATCAGCTGATGCTTTAGTGGCTTAATGGCCCAGCGGGCAGTGTGGCTCATAAGCCGCGAGCCGGGAACTCCATTTTGTGGCACCGTCAGATTCTCCAGGTAAATGCAGGTCTGAATTCTCAGAGGTGTTGGATCGGAGGAATGGATGATGTATTGTAGTTTGGGGATGTGTCTTTGGTCCGCCACCTTGGGCAATTAATTTACTTAACTTCCGTTTCATCTGTTAAATGAAGATCTTAATACTACTAAATAGTGTTGTGAGAATTAAATGAGTTGATGCTTGGCACACATTAAGCATTATGTGTTCTGCAATATTGTTATTACTTTCTCTTAAAATAATTCCACCTGCTTAGGATTGAGATGGAGATGACCAAAGGAAAGAAAGGAAACTTACTGAGCACTAAACAGGTTTCACATTCTTCTTTTGTTGATAAAGATCATTCAAGGACATTTTAACTCATTCTTCCGGAAAATCTTTGCTGATCATTAAAAGACTGTTATTTTAGAAATTTTTAGGAATTTTCAGATGGATTGTTGAAGAAAATTGAAAAAGTACAAAAAATTGAACCGTATTCACTTTTTCTTAGATGGTGTGAGCTGATCTGGCCCCACTTTTAGCATTTGCCACACTTTATCAAAAGAGCTCTGTGATGAGAATTATACAATAACTCATTGTAAGATATAGGTGGCAATTCTGTGACCTATGACCTTTTATTCTCAGTGGCTATGGACGTTTCTTTCTTGCCAACATTGTTACTCTTCCCTGGGGAAAGCTCTGTAGGGAGGTAGCATAGCCCTGAATTGCAGATGAAGATGAGTGTGATTTTAAATGAAAGTGGTTGGCAACGTGGATATGAAAAATTCCCTCCTGGCAACCTAAACATTTGTTTTGTTCCTGAGGGCATCAGAGTTATAGTTTACCATTTCCCCCTAATATATCTGGCTTACTTTGTTGTTGCTGCACCTCAAGCAAGGAGTTTTAATAGTATTCATTGGTACGGTTAATCAGCCTCACTGGTTTATCCAAGAACTTACATATTACCTTGAGTATCCTTATTTCTGCCACTCTCCTCCTCCTCACAGGTAACTCTCATATGTTTGTTGCTACCCTTTTATTTCTGTGTTTGTCTATGCATTTTTCAAATTACACAATTAAGTGTGCTATAGACTTCATTTCCTGTTTCTGCATTTGCCAGACTTCTCAGCACTATTTTAAAGAAACGTCCATGTTACTTTATGTTCATGCAGAGCAGCTCTGCCCAATAGAATTTTCTGCAGTAATGGACATGGGAAGTGTTCTAAATCTGTGCTTTTTAATATTGTAGTCACTAGCCACATGTAGCTATTGTGCTTTTGAAATGTGGCTATTGTAACTGAGGAACTCAGTCTCGTTTAATTTTAATTTAAGTTTAAATAGTCACACGTGGCTAGTGGCTCCTGTTTTGGACAGTGCAGATTAAGCCCATTGCTCTGTTGTACCCTGTGGTCTACATCCTCCATATTTTACCTATATCCTTCCCTTAATGATGATATCCTGGGTTGCTTCCAACTCAGCCATCCAGAATAGTGATGCAGTAGATAGCCTCAAAAGGTCCATAGGACATATCTTTGCTGATTTTGACTAAATATTGCCAACTAATTAGCTCCTCGGAATACTTTAACAGTCAACACTCTTCTCATCAGCAGTGAGCAAAGGTTCCTATATCTCCATTCCATCCCAACATTTATTCCAGTTTTTGCCAATATTGGTGTAAAGGATATCTTATTTTCATTTGCATTTCATTGTGTAGCAATGATTGTTAGCCCTTTGGATTTCCTCTTCTGTGGATTGCTTGTACATATCCTTTGTCCATTTTATCTTTGAGAGTTGCTGTTTGTTTTCCTGTTAATTTGCACGAGTTCATTGTGTATTCTTGACATTAGGCCTATGTCATTTCTAGCTACGATAGGTATTTTCTCTCATTTGTCGTTTTCAACTTTATCCCTTGGTTAAATAGAAACCACTAATTTTATTACTATCACAGTAGTACTTTGGGGATTTTGTAGAAGTTTTTCTCTACCCTTATTTCACAAGCTATATTCTTAAATTATCTTCTCTTAACTTTATCATTTTGCTTGTCATGTTTAGATCTTTAATCCATCTTCAGGTGTGGTGTTAATAGAGGAATCCCCTTATATTTTTCTCTATTGTGTGGGCCAGTTTTCCTGCATATGTTTAGTATATTTTTTCAGTATATATATTTTTCATTGATTTCTGGGATTATTGATAGTTGATATGTCTCCCATGTAAATATTGGTCTGTTTCAGTTCTATTACTTTATTTGCCTATTCTTGCACCAGTACCATACTGTATTTATATCTGTGGCTTTGTAGCTTATCTTAATATCTCACAGAGATGAGATTTTTTTTTAATGCTTATAAAAATAAGTTCCTTAAAGAAGTCATGGTTGTTTTCAGAAGATTTTTCTCAATTGTACTTAGGAATTTCAGAAGAAAAATTCAGATATGTTTGGGTGGGCTTTTCAACATCTCTGTGGAGGCAGTAAGTTTTATTGTTTTCAGTTTTCTGATTCCTTGGAACTGATGTAAGGGCTAAACATAAATGCTCCGGCATATTACCCATATATATGCCAAAGGATAATGGCTATCATTTAAGATTTTTAAAAGCAGATGACCTTTCCTGCATGTGGTTACTTTTTCCCGAAACAAAACTTGGTCTAAATTCTGATTTAGAAGTTTACTGTCCAGATACACAGTAATAGTATCAGCTTAAGTATGGCTTAGGTTGTTATTGTACTCTATGATTATAGGGCCAAGGTCTGAGTTCTATTTTAGAAAAGGTATAGAATAAATCTGAAATGATAGGTTGAGTTATCCAACAAAAATATTTATTGAGCACATATCAAGGCATTATATACACTCCCAGATTAACTTCTTATCTGTACATTCAATATTGAGATTCTTACACTTAAGAAGGACTTTAATTATCCTCTAGATAACCAGAGGATAAGACACTGGGCTAGAGTTTAGTTCAAAATTCTCAACCTTTCTTATCCAGAGACTCAGAGAAAGAAAGGGCATTCTTTCTAAGCCATTACTGGAGAGCTAATTATTTTCCTTTCTCAATCAAAAAAGTGCATCAGAATATAAGTGAGTGAGGTTCATTAATATATAAATAACTTTGAATACATTCTTATTTTTCTTCTTAAAAATTATTAGTAAACATCAATAACTTATTAGTGGTATTAGTGCAAAAAAATTATTTTGGCTAAGTTTGTTCTTGATCCTTGGTGAGAATTGCTTATTCTTTAGCTGCCCCTTTATTTTACAAATAAGAAAATAGATTTAGGAAAGTGGGTGATTTACACAGAAGTTAATAGCCAATAAATGACTTTATTCTGGACATTAGAGTGGAGGGAAAAAGAGTAGGAAAAGTACATTTTCTTTTAAACTGTAACATAATCATTCTGCAAATGAACAAAAGCATCTTCTAGTCTTTTTCCCGCCAAAAGGATAAATTAGTAACTTACTATTAAGTCTAGGACATGCAAACCATAAAAGATTATTCAGTTTTTATTATTTTTATTATCTCATAATATCTTTCAGGGCCATAGAGATAAGCAGTTTTATTACTAAAATGTTCTTATATTTTAAGGAGTTGGCAAGAAGACTCAGGGTATTTTGCTATTCACTATTAGTTGAGTAGAATAGAACATTCCTTTTACATTTGTATCATCTCAACTAGTGAATCCAAAGTTGTGGAGGGTTAAATTGAACCTGCTAAGATGGAATCAGAAAAAAAGTCCTTATAGATGCCTAAAATGTATCCAAGTATGTGTACCTGGCTGACCAAGTAGGAATCTGAGTGGCCAAAGAGACTAGAATTTTGAATTAGAACTGTGTGCTATGCCTATTTAAAAAATTAAATTGAAGTATGTTCAGTAATAAATGACTTTATAATTTGAGATAATATGCGAACAGTTACATAACTGTTATACAAAAGTTAGTTGTTACAGTAGAAATTTAACATGGAATATATTTTTTTGGTTATGGTTTTTGTGGATATGTGTATGTATTTGTTATCGTGTTTTGTTATTACGGTTAGCCTTGTGTTTTAGGTTTTTTTTTCTATTTTTATTTTCCTTGGAAGAACCATTCATAATATTTTTGTTTCCACAATAAAGACGGTATCCAACTGTTGAAAAACGAGCCAAAGTCTTCAATGGAGCAAGTTATGTGCCTATTCCTGAAGATGGTCCCTTTCTTAAAGCACTACTCTTTGAACTTAGATTATTGGATGATGATGAGGACTTCATAGAGAGTCGTGATAGCTGTTCACACATCAATAAAACATCCGTCTATGGGCTCCTCATAGGAGGTGGAGAACTCTGGCCAGTTGTTGCTTTTCTGAAGAATAACATGATATATGCTTGTGTTCCACTAGTTGAACAAACTTTATCCCCTCATCCACCGTTAATTAGCATTAGTGGAATTTCACAAGGCTTTGAACTTCTTTTTGGAGTACAGGATTTTCTTTCCTTGAGTCAAAAAAATGACACTGAGCTAAATACAAAATTGAACCAATTACCTGATTTGCTTCTACAAGCTTGTCCATTTGGAACTTTGTTGGATGCCAATTTACAGAATTCATTGGATAGTATTAATTTTGCTTCTGTGACTCATTCACAAAAACAGCCAGCCTGGAAAGTTGGAACATACAAAGGAAAACCACAAGTTTCTATTTCTATCACCGAAAAGGTAAAATCCATGCAATACGATAAAAAGGATATAGCAGATACATGGCAGGTCGTTGGAACTGTCACTTGCAAGGTAAGATTTTCTCTCATACTTGTTTTATCATACCATTTAACACATACGGAGAAAAGTAAAATTTTCTGACTTTATTTTACATTGTTATATGACATTCTTGATTTTTCTCATAAACAGCAGTCATTAAATGTTAGATTTGTGTGAAATTTTGTAATATTACCTTTTTGCATTCCTTATGAATTGTATTAGTTATATATTGCTGCATATTGATTTGCCTCATTATCCCCCAAATAAACATTTATTATCCTCATAGTGTTCTATGGGTTAAGACTTCAGGAACAGCTTAGATGGGAACTTCTAGCATGAAGTCCATCATGAGATCACAGTCAAGATTGCAGCTAGAGCTATAGTCACCTGAAGGTTTGATTGGGGCTGGAAAATCTACTTGCAAGGTGGCTAACTCACATGGCTAGCAAATTGTTGGTGGGAGGGTTCTGTTCCTTTCCATGTGGACTTTTCAGTAGGCTATTTAAAAATCTCCTCACAACTTGGTAACTAGCTTCCTATAGATCAAATGAGAGATCAGATGAGGGAGACAGAGAAAGAGAAAGAAGGTGCAGGTAGAAGCTATCCTTTTTATTACCTAAGCTGAGGTCAGATGACATTACTTCCACCACTTTGTTCATTAGGAAAAGGTCACTAAGTCCAGTCCACATTCAAGGCAACTAGAATTAAGCTCCATCTTTTGAAGAGTAATGTCAAAGAATTTGTGAAAATATTTTAAAACCATCATACCTATTTTCCATTTTCTCTAAAAAGGATGAAATTGACAAATCTCTGACTTAATATCTAAAACCATTTTGAAGGGCTCTTGTATTATTTAAACAAGTTGGTAGGTTAATGTAGGGTTCTCTGGTTTAAGGTTAGAAAATAGGAAATGACAATAGAAATAATACTATTATCACTTTGGGATCCCTGGGTGGCTCAGTCCAGTTAAGTGTCTCAACTGTTGATTCTGGCTCAGGTCATGATCTCACAGTTATGATATCAAGCCCCATATTGGGTACGACTGGGCGTGGAGTCTGGTTAAGGTTCTCTCTCTCCCTCTCCTTCTGCCCCTCCGCTGCTTGTGCTTGCTTGTACGCTGTCTCAAAAAAAAAAAAAAAAAAAATCCGGTAAGTTCTAGGTCCCTTCTGTGTTTTATAATTCCTGGTTAAAAGTTCAAATTTATATATGCCAGGTTTGTTTAAGAGATAGTATTCAGGTTTCATCTAGAATTTCCTCATTTAATAGTAAAAGACTGATGATCTGATATTTTAAATGACTAGATGGCAGATAATCCATTGGTGGTTTTCGTAGTGGTTGCAATTTTCCGATCCCTTTAAGAATATTAGACTGTTAGGGGGTGCCTGGGTGGCTCAGTCAGTTAAGCATCAGACTTCAACTCAGGTCATGATCTCACTACCTGTGAGTTCAAACCCTGCAACGGACTCTGTGCGGACAGCTCAGAGCCTGGAGTCTGCTTCAGATTCTGTCTCCATCTCTCTCTGCCCCTCCCCTGCTTGTGCTCTGTCTCTCTCTCTCAAAAATAAACATTTAAAAAAATAAAAAAAAAAGAATATTAGATTGTTAGGATATTAGACTAATTTAATAAGCACAAACTGAATATTTAAACATTGTAATAGTATTTGCTATTAATATTTGCTCATTTTATTATCTCCATAAATATCAAAAAAACCTTTTTTTTTTTGGTTCTTGCTAGTTCACATATAGAGAGTGAAGTAGCAGATGGTTTAAAAGTCAAAACACTAAAATATTTTTAAGTTTTATGGTAAGGTTATTAGGCATTTTTTTTCCCAAATGTGATAGACATTATTGTAACTGTTACCAAAAGACCTTTATGAGGTACTAATTATATGTGGTACTGTTCATAATGCCTGCCTGCTGTCTAAGTGCTTACGTTGTATAGTAGATGTATTCTTGAATTCACACATATGTCAAGCAGTAGATAAAAGCATAAAAAAGTGAAGCATGTCATATTAGAATGGAAAACAAAGGTGGGGTCCACAACTAGAAAAAGATACCTAATCAGTAAGCATTTTTTGAGTGTCTCTTATACATAGCAATGTGCTAGGCACTAGAAATACAAAGAAAGATATAACAATTTTTGCTTTCAAAGAACTTAAAGCTTCAAGAGGGAAACAAACAGGGCACAAATACCTATGGGGGTGGGCAGTTATTGCATGATGCAGACTATGTATATGATAGAACTAGCTGCTTGCATTTGAAGCTGAGCATTATACCTGCTGGGTTCTACTGACTCTTAAAATACTTGTTCATATCTAACCAAACAAAACATATCAATAAGCCTTTATGGCCCAATTGACTAGTTTTAATTGGGGGCTTTAATAGAGGGAAATGTCAAGTTAGAGTTGAGATAGAAAGGAAGAACCCGATTACCATGAACATATAGGTAAGGTGTATCATTCTGGTTGGGTCAGAAAAAGAGCCATTAGGGGTACCTAGGTGGCTCATTCAATTAAGCGTCCAACTCTTGATTTCAGCTTAGGTCGTGATCTCACAGTCCTGAGATCAAGCCCTACATCATGCTCCACGTTGAGCGTGGAGCTTGCTTAAGATTGTCTCCCTCTCCTGTACCTCCCCTGCTTGCACTCCCTCACATGTACTCACATGCTCTCTCTCTCAAAAAAAAAAAAAAAAATTACAAGTTTTAGGGGAGTAAAGGTATTTAATATAGGATTTAGGGCTTACTGAAAATAATAGTTAATTTAAAACATCATCAAAGTGTGAAAAATGATTTTGAAATCTGTGAAGCTCATACCAGATGGAAGAGGAATTGAGAGAATAAAAGTTTCTGATCTTCTGGCTGCAGCCTTCTAGAAATAGTCACTAATGACTGTGGTCTGGAGAAGTCAGAATTTGCAGAGAATTCTGAGATGCCACCATGTTGACAGCCTTGAAGAAATTCATGGAAAGGACTGCAAAGTGCTACATTTGGCCAGCACAGCCTTAAAGCAGGAGCTCAGGGAGAGGTTCTGTGAAGCTGTCATATCTGGCTTCCATAACCTTCCCAAAACACTGGCTTCACAGCTTCCGGGTAGAAAATGATGAAAGAGGTAGATTGGGAGCCAAACAATGAAAGACTTAAAAGTAATGCAAAACTGAGGGGGAACTATTGAAACACCTTGAGCATGGATACAATATATTTAAAGTTCTGTTTTGTTAAGATAGCTCTGGAGGGTGGATTGATTAGAGGAAAGCAAATCTAGGGACTTAAAATAGCTTTTCAAGGGTTTACAGGCCTTTAGGAAGTCTCTCCTAGTCTCTGGCTTGGAATCTGAGTATGATAGAACGACTAACCAGAACACAGAAAGCAAGAGCAATACCTTGAAAAGTGAGTTAAGCTGTGAGAAATGACTTAGATAAACTCAGAAAAGCCTCACCCAGAAGACGTATGCTTCTAAGATCTTGGTAATATCTGTTTCTGTTTTCATTGCAGTGTGACTTAGAAGGAATCATGCCAAATGTTACCATCAGCTTGAGTCTCCCCACCAATGGGTCTCCACTTCAGGATATTCTAGTTCATCCTTGTGTGACTTCTCTTGACTCTGCCATTCTGACTTCTAGTAGCATTGATGGAATGGATGATTCTGCATTTAGCGGACCTTACAAATTTCCACTCACACCTCCCTTAGAGTCATTTAACTTATGCTACTATACTTCCCAGGTAAGCAATCTTGGCAAAGTTGAGACTTTGCCAATCTTCATGTTTATGAATCATTGTAAACAAATCATTCATACTTTTGGCCCACATGAGAACTTTTGGTTATTTATTTACCAGATAATAATTGATGAATGAAGATGAAGATTCAGTTCTTTGAATAGGATGCCTCTTTTCTCTGGTGTCTGTTACAGCACTGAATTGTTTTCAAAGTCATGGGAGTTATTTTTTTTTTAATGCTTCCTAATAAGGATTCCATGAACATAAGGTAGATCCTACTATGATGTCGTCATGGTTTGAATCACGAACATAAAATACCTGTAATCTCAGGCAACTGTTGTTACAAATACATAATACTATTTTTAAAGGTTGCTTATTGAATAACTGCTGTGTCAGACACTGTCCTAGGCATGTTACATGTGTTTTCTCCAGTACTTTTAAAACCTTTAACGTAGGTATTACTAGCCCCATTTTATAGATGAAGAGAGTCTCAGAGAAGTTAAATGACATGCCCAGGGTCATATAACTGGTAAATAACAGAGCTTAGATTTGAACCCACACTTTCCACACTCTAAAACCTAACCTTCTTTTTACTATACCATTTGTCTCTTGTCCTAATTGTGAATCAGTAGATTAAAAAAACCTACTCTGGGAATGCAAGCTGGTGCAGCCACTCTGGAAAACAGTATGGAGGTTCCTCAAAAAACTAAAAATAGAACTACCCTACAACTACCCTACCTACAACAAGCAATTGCACTACTAGGCATTTCTCCACAGGAAACAGGTGTGCTGTTTCGAAGGGACACATACACCCCAATGTTTATAGCAGCACTATCAACAATAGCCAAAGTATGGAAAGAGCCCAAATGTCCATCGATGGATGAATAGATAAAGAAGATGTGGTATATATAGACAATGGAGTATTACTTGGCAATCAAAAAGAATGAAATCTTGCCATTTGCAACTACATGGATGGAACTGGAAGGTATTACGCTAAGTGAAATTAGTCAGAGAAAGACAAAAATCATATGACTTCACTCATATGAGGACTTTATGAGACAAAACAGATGAACATAAGGAAAGGGAAACAATATAAAAACAGGGAGGGGCACAAAACAGAAGAGACTCATAAATATGGGGAACAAACTGAGGGCTACTGGAGGAGGTGTAGGAGGGGGGATGGGCTAAACGGGTAAGGGGCACTAAGGAATCTACTCCTGAAATCATTGTTGCACTATATGCTAACTAATTTGGATATAAATTTAAAAAAATAAAAAATAAAATAAAATAAATTTAAAAAAAGAAGGTAGAGGCAACCAAAAAAAAAAAAAAACCCTACTCAAGCTAGCTTACATAAAAGGAATTTATTTTGATAATGCAAGAAGCAATCTTGTCATTCAAGGATAAAAAGCATACCTAGCCTGTACTAGGAATAGAACCAGAAAATGAAAATTAAAGTCACTCTGTACCAAGGTGTACACTGTCTGTCTCATCTCTGCTTCTCAGTTTCCTCTTCCAACTTGATTTCTCTGCTTCCACATGACCTATAGCTCTAAGTTATACTACATAAATAGAGTCTACTTATTACTTTAGATATACTAGAAGAATGATTGGCTCTCTCCAGCCTACAGATAGTTTCTCCTCCAATTGGTTATTGGTAATCAACTGAGTAAGCTACTGCTGAGCCAAAGGGTGGGTAAGTCCTGCTGTCCTAGGACAGCAGGAGCTGTGAGGAGGCATCAGTGAGCAATATGTCTAGTGCATGTCTTATGTTGCAGGTCATAGAGAACCTGGAGGAGGGGAAGCTGGATGAGTAAGAGGAAAAACGATGTATTGCATACCTTGTAAGGCACCTTTCTCATCACTGGAAATAGAAAAATTCCTACCTTTAGAACAAATAGAGCTCCATCATCTATTATCAAAACAGTTTGGAGTAATCTGTATATAATAACTACTGCAAGGCCTTTTTCTCAATCATCATTGGTATTTTAGATCCATTAACCTAGGAATTATACAAAAATTTGTTTATGTTTGTTTCCAGGTCCCTGTTCCACCGATTTTGGGTTTTTATCAAATGAAAGAGGAAGAAATACAAGTAAAAATAACAGTTAATTTAAAACTTCATGAAAGTGTGAAAAATAATTTTGAGTTCTGTGAAGCTCATATACCTTTTTATAATAGGTAGGAATAAAACGCGATGCCATGATTTCTGCCTTTCTAAGTACATTCCCACTGCCCTACAATAAATTATTTGTCTTTGTTTTTTACCTTATTTTTAAGATCTAAAAATTTTATTTTATTCAAATGAATCCTGATTCTGAATCAAAACTTAGTCATATAAATAATCTCTTTAAGAGACTTGTTTAAGACCATGTTTAAGAGATTAACCTAGTTTAATCTCTAAACTTGCTAGTAAATATAAATTTAAAAGCAGTGTAGCTTCTTTCGGGATTATTTCACTCCTGGCTTTATTTCTAGCAATTTCTCTGTGCTGTACGTACAAGTCAACCCAACTATCAGCTACCTGGTGAATTAAGCCAATCATATCATAAGATTACATTGTCATCAGTTCTGTTTTTATTTGTTCTACAGTATAGTTCTTTTCACAGGATGCCAAAATCATAGTTTTAATGCTATGTCAATCTATATAACTGTATTAATACATGCTATATGATTTTATAGTTGTTTTTAGAATTAATAATGAAATGCACATCATCACCAAAAATGTTTATTGTGTTTCTGGTGTTTTTTGAGGTATAATATTCGTTATTTGTTCTACTTTATTCTGCAAACTTGAATACAGATCTGCTTTGTATGTTATACTTATAATAAATAACACTAGCAAGATTTGACTTAGATCTCTTAAAACTTTTCTATTTATGATCACTTGTTCTTTCAGTTGTGTCCTTTTCTTTTTTAAAGGGGTCCAATCACACATGTGGAATACAAAGTGAGTTTTGGCCAGCTTGAAGTATTTCGAGAGAAAAGCTCATTGGTCTGGATTATTGGTAAGCTTCTATTTATTAACTTTTTTTCATTCATTTGTTGTAGAATAAAATAGTTAAAATTGTTAAATAGTTAAAATGGTTGATTGGTAGGGGCACCTGGGTGGCTCAGTGATTAGTTAAGTATCTGACTTCAGCCCAGGTCATGATCTCACACTTTGTGAGTTCGAGCCCCACATCAAGCTCTGTGCTGACAGTTCAGAGCCTGGATGGAGCCTGCTTCAAATTCTATGTCTCCCTCGCTCTTAGCCCCTCCACTGCTCACACTCTGTCTCTCTCTCCTTCAAAAATAAATAAACATTAAACCAATTTTCTAAATAAAAATAAATAAATAATAAAATAAAATAGTCAGTTGGTGCATTTGTGTTCTTAGGACAGAAGTTCCCCAAATCAATGGAAATTCATCTTTCTGGAACTGTAACTTTTGGAGCCAAGAGTCATGAGAAGCAGTCATTTGATGAGATTTGCATTGGAGGTACAGCATATTTAAAGGTAAATACATTTATATGGCTCACCACATTAGAAAACTTGAGTTTCTTTTTAAATTTTAAATACATCTAATTGATTTTTAACGTTTTCTAGCCATTTTTTGTTGGAGAAACTTCTTGTCTGTGCTAAGTCATTTTTAAGATTTTTTCGTGCAATTTCTATTTAGTATTAGTCACTTTCTGTTTCACTTAATATGTAACAAATTTTAAGGTGAAACACTTAACTATAACTTTAACACATCAAATAAACCAAGTTCTATCTACCCAGCTCTTAGTTATCACATTCAACATTTGTATACAAAAAATATAAGATGTAGCCCTTGACCTCTGGGATTTTCCACCAATACATGTCAATAATTGATCAATGCTAACTGCTTTTGGTATTTGAAGGAAACAGTGAGCACTTCTGACCAAAGTGGTCAAGGAAAGTTTTGCAGTAGAGATGGAGTTTAAGCAAAACTCTGAGGCCCAGATAAACATGAAAATGAAGCTTTGAAGATTGATGAACATTTATATAGGTAAATAAATGACTTAATCAAAGGAATGAATGGTAACAAAGCATGCTTAGGGGCCGTGCTAGAAACAGTAGTAACACATAAGGCTGGATAAGTGATTTAGGTCTAGATTATAGCTTTGGAGGGTTTGCATTCTAACTTTTATTCTTTTGTTAGAAAATGTTATACTTTTTTTGAATATGGGAGTGGTTGGTCTCTCAGAAAACAGTACTTTACGAAGATCAATCTGGAATGGATGTGAGAAGGTAGGTAGAAAAAAAATAATGAAACTTGAGAGAGAGGAACTATTTTTTAGCTATGTTAGTATTCCTGATGAAAGGTAGTAAGTTAATGATGCTGAAGGTCACAGAAAGAGAGACTGCTGGACATGCTGTGATAAAGGTAAAGTATTCATCACTAATTAAATATAGAAACAAGAAATGGTTTTAAGCCCAAGATTAAAAAAAGAAAAATGTGGCTTAAATCACACTTGAAACTCCAAGAGGGCAGAGACCATGTGAGTGTCATACATTCATTGTTTTATCACCAACATCTAGTTCATTCTCTACCACATAAATATTTGATGAAGGATGAATATATTTAGAAGAAAGTACTAATATGGAGAAAGTTGGGAGGAAGTGGGTTTCATATCATGTATGTTGCTGGTAATAGCAACATATCTCAGTGTAAGTGTCCAGTAGGCAGCTAAAAACCTGAAGCTTGAGTCTTAAGAGAGAGCTCAACAGTATATAATGGCTTAGGTGTTATCTGTGCGGAAAAAATAGTTGAGGCAGTGGAAATGAATAAGATCAGAAAAAGAGAAAATAAGAGAATGATTTAGAAGAACCAGTGAGAAGAATTGAAGGGGTGATCAGAAAAGTAAGGAAAATCTAAATAGAATGGTAAAGAAATCAAAGAATAGAGATTGAAATCTATATATAAAGATAATTAGAGGAAATGGTAATGAAGTCTGAAGTACACTAGTGATATTTGTTTCTTCCATCTTGACTTCAGCTATGCCCACAAGCTTTATTTCAGAGATTATTATAAAAATTCTTATTTCCAGATAGTTTTCAGAAAAAATGTGGGATGTCACTACATTGTAGGTCTTGCAAACGTAGGGATTCTGACTTTTGTAATTTATTTTCATCCCCTACTCAGTCATAATCTTTCATCCCCTACTCAGTTATATGTATAAACATAATACATATTTGTGTTTACTGAATAGATTTATTTTTATAATATCTAGTTATGTGGAAATCAATCTTGGCATAACTTTCAGCATCCAGAATTATACCAAACAAACAAGCAAAAGCCCTTTACTATTAGAGTTTGAGATGCAATAGGAAAAAAATTGCTTTGAAGACTTGAAAATTTACATTCTATGTATGTGGATCAGTTAGTTTGGCAATCAAAAGGAGAAACTTAGGAAGTGGGAGAAAATTGCAGGGATGGGAGCTAGAAGAAAAAAAAAAACATAGAAAAGGTATCAGGATATTACAAATTTGGGAGCTTTGAGCAGCAAATATGAGAACCACAGCAAAAGGAGACTGGTGCTCCCTCATAAGACAGATACCTTTCATAGTTCATCTGAATATCATTGTGACTCAGGCACCCCACCACTATGCCTTCAGAGAAGGTGTTAACAGCCCTTTCTACAATATAATAATTGGCATTTATACCGATGATGCCACATTATCAATTAACTCCAGAAATATGGATTACATTCTAGAAAGGTTTTATAGGTGAGAGAAAGGATGATTTCTAAGCTTAATTCTATAAAAATTAAATTTCAGTTTTCTGGAAAATTAAGCAGAATATCTCATTCCCTCCAAACACCAGATAAACTGTTTCAGTTTTAGTAATTGCATTGTTGGGTTTTGCTAGAAAAGTGTATACATACATTTTTCTGCCTGTAAAAGAATTATGATCTGAAATATATCACAGCAAGATAGCCTTAGAGCTAGAGAGGACATACAGAGCACCAGACACCCTAGGGGAAGAAGCACCAGCTTTTGTTGTCATTTGGGTCTGAGTTCAAATGCCAGCTCTGCTCCTTACATTCTGGGATGCTAATCTTTCCCATCTCTGAACCTCATTGCCTCATTTATAAAATAAGGATGCTTTGCAGTGTAGATTAGTGTCCATATTAGTGAAGCATCTGGTGTATATTAAGCACTTCATAATGACAACTTCACAAAGAAATGGTCTTAATAAAGGGGGAAAAAGTGTATATGTTTATGCATGCATGTGCGTACACACATTTTTATTTTGAGAGCTGTGTGAAGTAAATTCCTAAAATTGTGTCAAGGGAAAAAATGTAGCCATCACTTTTACCAAATAATCATCTCAATTTGGTATATTTCTCTTCTTTTTCTAGCTTCATTTTAGGATCTTAGATTATACACTCACTGGTTGTTATGCGGATCAGCATTCAGTTCAAGTTTTTGCATCAGGAAAACCAAAAATAAGTACACGTAAGTTGTAGAGATTCAGATTAACTTGAGGGAATAAAATGGCGCTATGCATTTACTACCTAAGATAAAATCTAACAGAAATAGAGAATAATGCCAATTTGTAAAAATTTTGACCTGATCCTATCCTGTGTAATAGTGTGTGTACTTTTTTGTTTTTTTTAATTTTTTTTAATGTTTATTTATTTTTGAGAGAGAGAGAGAGAGAGAGAGACAGAACATGAACAGGGGAGGGGCAGATAGAGAGGGAGACACAGAGTCCAAAGCAGGCTCCAGGCTCTGAGCTGTCAGCACAGAGCCCGATGCAGGGCTGGAACTCACAAACCAGGAGATCATGACCTGAGCCGAAGTCGGACATTTAACTGACTGAGCCACCCAGGCGCCCCAGCAGTGTGTGTACTTTACCTTGCACTCTGCCTTCTCTTGTTTATACAATGGTCTGGATGAGCAAGGACTGGCATAGAGGCAAGCTTTAGTATAAAGTTGGATTTGTTTTGCTATAGTTATTCTTTGATTCAGAAGTTGTTCCCAGGGGCTTTGGTGTTGGACAGACAAAGGTTTGAGTCTGGTTCAGACAATTTATTACCAGTGTAACTTTGGGCAAGTTAGTAAACTTCTCAAAGCTTTAGTTTCCTCATCCATAAATGGAAATAATAGTACTGTTTACCTCAGGATTGTTATGAGATTTTGATAAAATTATATTGACCGAGTACTTAGCATGATGCTTATAGCCTATAGTATGGATTCAATAAATGTTAGATATGATTATTACTTAAATTTTTAAATATTTTTAGCAAATGCTGTAGTCAATGAGCAGTATTTAGCATCCTCTGCATTTTACAAATGGGAGTGCAATAGAAAGTTTCCAGCCTTCAGTGAGTTTGTTGGTTGTAAATAAATATATATACTGTATTTGAAAATACAGGGAGACAAAAAGATGATTCATTTATAAATGAATCAGAATTATTTGATTCAGATCAAATATTTATAATAACATAGAACAGAAAAGTAGCTAGAATGAGGTTAAGTTAGTTAAATGTAAGCAGACCTCTTTACCTCATGTATTAAGAAGAATAAAGGTATTAAAATCAGATATATAGTTCTCAAACTAAGGATTGTAGTCCCCAAAATAGGTAGGATAAGACAGGACTTTGTACTTGAAAGTTTCAAAAGAATTACAGAACTTAGAACTATAGAAGTCTAAGCAATTGTGAATGGCAATAATAAATTCTGTGTAATGTAACCAGAATAAGTCATATTCTTTATCTCCCTAGGATTTCTCTGTTCTCTCATTCATCATTCTTTTGGTTGTATTTTAAAGAAATGCATAAACATGAAAGAGTCTTCATAATGCATTTTTTTAATGAGGGCAAAATATGAGATATATCAGGTTAGACAAACCAGTGGTTTTGTCTAAATACAAATATTTTGGATTCTATCTATGGGATACTGAATGCAAACAGATAAAATTTTAGACTGTGGGACAATATTTTAGGTTGTCTATGTTGTCTCTTTAGGTAATGTCTAAAATATTTTAAGTATCTTATTAATATTAACATATTGTAGTAATTCTCAGGGAACATAATATAGGATGGGACATTTCAGTAATATACCTGCTTCTTAATGTAATTAATTTATATTTTAATATAAATTAATATGTTACTATGTTGAATAAAAGATCATTTTAAATGCATAATTATGACCAGTCTTTTATTTCCTTCCTCTCTTAGTTTCAGAACATGACTACCACTTTGTGCATCTTCACAGTAAAATCTATTTTTGTAATATATAACTTAGTTCTGAAACTATTAACGACGATAATAATGTTTATTTAAGTAATAGTAGCTAACAGTTATTGCTCACCTTGTGCCAGGCACAGTTCTAAGTATTCTATGTGTGTTAACTCATTAATCCTCATGGCATCCTATGTAAGAATTATCTCCATTTTACAGATGAGGATGCTAATGGAACGTGGGGGTTAGGGTCACATACGTAGTAGATGGCAGGACTGGGACTCAAACCAAGCAGGCTGGCTTTGGAGCCGGCGCGCTTAACCAATATGCTGTGTTGCCTTTCGATGTTACTAGGTTCTCAGACTGAAAAAGATAAATCAATAACAAGGTAATACATCCTACCTTTATCTTCTTCATTATGAAGAAGGAAGGTAAAAAAGGCAGAATTAGATATTTAGTGATATGTGTCATAACTAGAATTTACATGGATCTAGCTCCAAGTGAGCATTATTATCTCAAACTTACATATCAGAAAACTTGAGTTCGGAGAGGTTGTCATTTGTTCAAAGCTATAAAGGTATTAAAACAAAAAGCTTAAATTTGATCAGAACTTTAAGAAACCATCGAAGCAACTTTTTAAGACTATTACTAGAAAGTTGGATATTTATTTCTATCTCTGAAACTTTGGGAAAAGAATAGTAAGATCAGAGTTAGGACCATGGTAAAGAGGTTACTGAAGGGAAACCAATAAAAAATTTTTAGTTTTTTTGTAGTTGACATAATGGTCCATAAGAAACAATTTAGGGAAACCATGAGAAAATTGATAGAAGTAATATGAGTAAGGGATATTGGCATAAATTTGGCATAAGCTCAAAGATGGATTCATATATTTAATAAGCCCATATTTTTAAAGTTGTAAAAATTATAATGCCTTGATAAAGTGAAATTAAAATGAATATTTCAGAGTGTTGCCTTTCTTGAAATAATTGTGTCCCACAATTCTAAAATATCATGACTTTGCTGTCTCATTGAATTTTTGTTAAGATAATACAGTCTTACCATTTATTTCCTTTTTCTATAGACCGGAAACTAATTTCTTCTGACTATTACATCTGGAATTCTAAGGCTCCTGCTCCAGTAACATATGGATCATTATTACTGTAATTATCTCATATTTAAATAGGATTTATATAATGGTAACATAGTTCAAATCATTTGTCTTTTATTTTTAATGTGTATGCATATAAACTATGAATGAAAAAAAATCATTGAGTGATTTAATTATAAAAATGTTATTGTTTAATGTTTTTAGATTGACATAGTTTGAAAGAACATTTTAAAGGCTAATGTCTCCTATTTTGTTACCCTTTGATTTTATTCAAATAAGATTCAGAGCATAAAACAGTCATGATTCACTTTAGGCTTATTTTAGACTAGTCCTGGGTCACTCTACCATACATGCTCTTTCCTGTCCCTGTGGCAGACATGACCAATCAGTCACAGGCTTCTTTCTCCACTGAGCCTTCCTGGATACGGGCTCAGTCTCCTCATTGCAAAGGTGCAGGCAGCCATTCCCAATGGATTGTAGATGGTGTGCAAGATAAAAAAACTCTTTAACCTTTCAAACCTGAGTAGTAAGCTCCTAGTACAATGTGTTGTTGCAGAATACCAGATACCACATCAGAAACCACTGTCAGTCTCTTGGAAAAAAAACAAAAACAAAAAACAAAAAAACAGTCAATGAAAACAAAGTAATGTTGTTTAATTAGTAACCTGTTCTTAATCAGAACTATCTTATTGACTAATAAAGAATCTGCATAATTCTATATAAGGTGTTTGTTTATCTGTTCTAGAGTTACTTTACTTTTCAGGTGAACTTACTAATCTGCCACAACAACATTTTGCTCAGGATGTCAATAAGCATACTAAGAGGAGTGGGATACCTTCAAAAAATGAGCATAGTGTTTTTGTGATCACTTAATGCGTGCAAATTTTTAAAAATAAGTTTAGGAATAATACTGTTTTTCATGTTTATTATATGAAAGTTCTTAATGAATTCAGGTAAAAATTCAAAAGCTGTTCTGTGAGTAGAGAGTATTAGTCTTATTTCAATCTCATGTGGCATATTTTGTCACTCCTGCTTTCTTATTAGCATTCTCTTGATTTCTTTAGGAACCACCTGTACTCTTTATTCTCTACCTGTCTTTACAATTATATGTCTCATTCTATTTTCAAAGCAGTTCATTGTCAAGTTGGACTTAAAGTGACCATTCAAGAAAACATGAAATCTCAAGATCCTTAAAACTTAATCCATGTCAAGTTTCTTTTTACAGAATAGCATTAGAAGCATTATAAAAAATATGCATTACAGATTAATATTCAATTAAATTATCTCTTGGTTTCTATTTCTTAATGAGTCTCCTAAGGAAGAGCTTAAAGAAAGCTTCTAACTCCTTGAAAGAGAGCGATGATAGTTTGAAGGGATATTGCAAATAAATTTAGGATTTAAAATATGATTTTTTAAATTAGGGTCAATCTCACTCATTATAAATTCTCATTTTCTCAAGGCATTATCATGGCAGAATGCTCCATGTTCAAAATTATCCCAAGTAACAAAGAAAATAGAATAACTGCCTGACCAGGACTTTAACTTATTATTCTAGCTTAATCATAGATAATCAGTAGTAAAAACTTTTCTTTTGAAAGAAGGAAAAAGCCATTTCCCTTAAGTTATTTGATCTCTCTTAAACTCAAGGGAAGCTTAACATTTAACTTATGTTAATATTAATGGAGCCATTTGGACATCTTGATTATTGTATAAATGTTGGGTAGAGTACACTACGATAGGCAAGAGGCATTTATCTAGTAAGTACACAGATATTCAGTATAATAATCCCCTAGGGAAAACTTTCCTTACAAGCTATCAGAAAAACCAGTGAATCTTTGGTTTGACATTTCTAGAAGCCTGAGGAAAATGTAGGGAGTCCTGGAAAAGTATAGGGCGAAGGGGAACCTGATGCCATCTGTTGCCATTCCATTCTAACATAATGCTACAGAACTAAAACCAACTCATGTTTTCATCCTGTTGAGATCAGCTGGGCACACTGTGATGCTTTTGATTTTGTCTAGAAACCTGTCACTTCAGGATAATTTCTGAAGACAAAGTCTGTTTCCCGTTTGGTAGGTGACCTGTTTAATGTTTTCCCTGTGTCTGGGAACTCCTTAGTGTAATTAGCGACCTTTGAACTCCACAACTAATCCTGAGCTATTTTGTATTCCTTACTCATCTTTAAGGCTGGACCTTTCTTTTCTTCAGAGTCCGCTGCCACAATTAAAGAAGAAACAGCTGCATTTCAAAGGGATTCCGATTCCAGAAGCTTAATCGTGATTGACATGTTCTTATTCTAAGCTATAAGACACTCTTAAGAGTCCTTTCTTGGGTTAAAACTTCAATCATTTTCTAAAAAATTATCTCACTATGGATTTTATTCATTTTCTTTGATAACTATTCTTTGCATTTTTTAACTTGAAAGATGCTTTGCGTTTGTGGTGAATATGAGCATCTACTTCCAGTTAAAGATTTGGATGGTGTCAGACATACTCTAGACGCAAAATTGCTAAATTCCCTTTTAGTGCCAAAATATGATTATGAAATCTGATGTCTGTCGTAAGGGTAATTATTCTTCAGTAGACCCCAAAGGTACAAAAAGTGTTAAATTTCTGAAAACGGACTCAAAAAAATAGTTCATGATTTTCATAAAACCCTTCTTCATTTTTTACTAAACAATATTTTTAAAACTTTATAAAGCCAGCAGTACTCTTAGAGTATAAGTTAATACCTTTACACTGGTGGGCACTTTTTACTTTTCTTTTTTAGATAATCAGTGTGAACGTCAGGTTTGAAGTAAATGGCCTTCTCAGGAATTCTTAAGAGAATTATTTATATAAAAAGGCTTTTTTGATTAAAGAATAGTCTGTCTCATAAACTAATTTTTTCACACCAACTCAGTGTTTCTCAGTTAAAATTATTGTCGTTTTTATACATTGTGTGATTTAAGATCTTTCAAAGCACAATTTTATATACAGTAACAACTAATATTTTCTTTCATGTTGTATTATAGTATTTCAGGCTGCTTTATAGATATTCATATACCCCTGTACCACCCCTGAGAGGTAGGTAGGTCGAGTTATCATCCAGAGCCTCTGTGGGGACTGCTGCCATAGCAGAACGGTCGTTTCTAAGACAAAGGTCAGAAAAGGGATGTTAATAAACAGTCCTCAGGTTTAAGGGACTTTTTTTAGGATTACATCTTAAATTCCAACAAATCAGATTTAGGAGTTACTGAAAGTGAAATTGATCCATCCCTCATCCAAACTTTGCAATACTTTCCTGTTCTGACATCATTTAGATAGTTAGCTGTATTATCAGATTAGAAACCATTGTACCCAGCTGCTGAAAGGAAAAGGAGGCAAAAAGCTAAACATGGGATGAATTCTGAACCTTTTAACCTGGCTGAAGTACGTTGGTCCCTGTTATGCAAATACCTTCAATCCTCTGCTAAGTTCAGTGGAAATAATTTTCTTGAATGACAGGTTTATTCAGCAAGGATTCAGTTGGTGATTAATCCCCCTTTGATCTAGGGTATTTCACTTAACTACCAGTTACCTCGTTCTGACAAAGTGCAACTGAGATTAGGGAGATCACTAGAACACTACCAGGGTGTGCGTTTATTCTCTCTAACCTTTTAAAGCAAGGGCCAAGAATGCAATTTATTTTCAGTATTTGAAGATGTAAAGTCCTGTCTGCTAAGTTAGAAAGTCAATTGAATACCAAATGAAGTTTATTTCTTACGTAATAGAACAAACATTTCTTTTTGCTTTGACTAACAATGATTTTAGGCAACATAGGCTTTGAAGAAAGAAGAAACAAAGACTATATTCTAAGTATATCTTCTAGTTTTATTTCATGTACTAGAGTGTATACTTATTGGCCCTGCGATAAACCCAAAATCAAAGCAATGGCTACAACTTAGGCTGAGAAAATGCTTCTATTTTTATTAAACTGCATGGTTTCTCCTCGCCCTCCCCCCCATTAAAAAAAAAATGTCATGCTATGTGGTAAAGAAATCCAATGGGGGAAACATGTAATACACAATTATTCATCTTAAGACTTAGGGTTTCAAAGCTTTATTTGTTAACTTTGTTCTTTCTTGAGGAAAAAAGGCTTGTTACATTGCCATCATAAGATAATCATGTTCTTTTTCAGAATGATGTTTTTTTCTATGAAGGTAAATGATGCCATTATAAAAACAATTCAGATTATTTTAAATTATTAAAATAACTGCCTCCCACTGTATTGCTCACTATTTTTTCTGCCTTTTTCTCATTTAATTGAGTACCTCTTCTTCCATAACTTTAAACCTTAAAATATTTTATGTAATTTTGCACAATATTTTAAGAATAAAATATTAAGATGTGTTTTATGCTAGGTTTCTCAAGAAGTTCACTTAAAACTATTATCAACCTCAATGTCAGTATTTATCATCCAAGATATCAAATTTGGAGATTTATTTTCAAGTATATTTCAAGTAGGTTTCAAGACTGACTCTTAAAAAAAGAAACAATGGTGTGTAACAAAATTGTTTTTTAGTATTAAATTATTATTAATTTTATTATTACTGACAGGGCATTTTTTAAATGCTTAATAATTGTTCATTATTCTAGTAGCAGTTTGCATTGTAAGTTGCATATATACATAACTTTCTTACACGTTTTTTGGCTCAAACATTTTGTGATCCAGTTTCTAAATTGAAACAATGTCTTATGCATATCTAATTCATGTTGGTGCCGAATCAGTCTCTCTAGTTTCAATTTAGTAACCAATCTGTTTTGAAATATCTTTTGATACCAAGTTACTTAGCCAGAGGAAAGTTGAAAAGCAGAAAAAGACTTAAGATGGAAGGGCAGGATCCCCTGGCTATGTTGCTAAGAAACTAGTATTTTTAATAATTACTACTCTATGCAGTCAATATTTAGTTAATAAAATGTAATGTATTTTGAAATATGCTGTCAGAGAAAGACTATATCAAACGTGTATACATATGTATGTGTGTATTTGTATAATGTATATGTTAGTATGTGTGACTTGGTGGGTTTCCCTATGAAATATTTGTGTATCATGTCAAAGGAAGATTATTGAAGTCAAGTATCTTCTCTCTAAACATATTTATTAATAGTGATGGAGAGGTTCATTAAAATGAAAATTGCCAAAGAACTCATGCAATTACTCTAGAAGACGGTTACAGCTCTTAGGAACTGAAGCCTTTTCAACTAGTTTCTAATTTTTTTCATCAGCTATTTTATGGAGATGATAATATTGTCTATGTGTAGCCTGGAGAAGTCAATGCCTTTTCTGTATGATCAGTTTACTCTGAGGTCCAGATTGACTTCTCTAGGCCCTGACTAATCTGTGTAATTGTTGGCAGTGTGGTGCTAATGTAAGATGCACGCCATTTATGGATTGTCAGGTACCCTGGGATGGAAACCACCTGCTAAATTGTTTTTTCCAGTAAGACATGTGGAAATTTGTATGTCTTAATAATCCACTAAATGTTTGAGGTCAAATTGTATGTTTCCTTTATATGTGTCTTCTTTTTAAATGACAGTTTCTGTAAAAACAATATTGCTTAGTTAACATACTAATAATAGAAATGAAAAATAAAAAAATTATTATCCCTCTTAAAATTTTTACTTTTTCTTTCAAAGGACTTGAGTGCCCTCTGCAGGCTATAAAGAGATAATTAATGACTATATTTAAACCCTGTGATTTTTTCCCTTTTAGAAGCATAGCCTGGATTAAGTGCAATCCATTTTATTTATATTGTTAACTCTTTCATTTGCCAGTGATTGAAGAAAGAGTTTCTTTTCTTTGCCAGTAGTGTGAAAAATACTACCATTGAATTTTCCAAATCACTTAGCTGGGACTCTTTAAATGTTGGAACTATACACATTGGAACTAACCATACACATTCCCTCAAAGAAAGGAGATCAGGAAAACATTTAGCGATTTTCAAATTTGTTGGAGATGTGGAGAATAACTTGATTATTTCCCATTACATTTTAGAATATTATACATTTGATAAAGCCTTTTTCAGTGTGCACCATGTAAAAATTTTAAATTACATATGAGTTCTATGTATTGATCTTATTGATGAGTGATGATTGTGTTCAAGTTAAAAACCAAGGCTTCTTAGAATTTCTTTAAAGAAAGGATTGAACAGATAATGCTTCGTTGCAGTATTGTTGTATAAGTCTGCTAAATAGAAGGATCATTTCTATTGGAAGAGCAAACGGCGGAGGTTTCATTGAGTCCCTCATTTCAGTGTACCCATACTTTCTCAACAGGTGTAACAGTTCTGTTCTTAAAGATCTAGAAGTTCATTTTGTATATAAACTATAGAACTGAAGTGCCAGTGGCTTTCTGATTCATTTAATGCTACCAGGGAAACTAAATATGATGAGAACAGGAATGACTGGATCAAATTAATAGAAATAGATCTTTTTGCAAGCAACATAATGCTCCTGATCATCAACCTTGAAAAGTAAATTAGAACAAGCAAATTACTGTTGAAAAATTCTTTCAGCACTCTGCTGTTGCTACTCAGCTAGTCATGGCTTAGCCAGAGGCAAGGGAAAAATGCACTCAGTTTTGTATTAACAAAGGAAACATTATTAAAGGGAATGTTTACATTGTGTTTATTGAAGTGTTCAAAGAATATTTGTTGCATCTTCAACCTGCTATTCTCTAGCCTAGTGCATGAGTCATAATAAAAATGAGCTGTGTGTACATTTTAGAAAAATAACTGACAATTTAACTTAATTTGTTTCTGATCTATCTTCAAAATATTTAAGTATCAGACTTTAATACTTTCTTTTTTGAAGATTTTCATCTAAGAAATGTATCCCATAAGAAAAGACTCATTTGCTTGAATATACCTTCCAATTACTTCTAAATGCTTGGTAAAATTTTCTTCCCCAAAACAACAATGCATAAGAAATAATGAGCTAAAAATAAACCAAAAAAAAAACAAAAAAACAGCTGTGAAATTATTGAAGTGAATGTGTAACAATATGTAATATGTGTATTGGAGAAAGAGCATGATAATTGTGAGAGCTTTTGTGAGTTGCAGTTATCTTGAACTACTTCATAAAAACTAAGTTGACAATAGACAAGACAGCAAATGATAACATGTCAATCTAACATTTAAACATTTAAGAAGTAACGGGGCGCCTGGTTTGGCTCAGGTCATGTACTCATGGTTCCTGGGTTCAAGCCCTGTGTCAGGCTTTGTGCTGACAGCTCAGAGCCTGGAGCCTGCTTCAGATTCTGTGTTTCTGTCTCTCTCTCAAAAATAAATAAACAATAAAATTTAAAAAATTTTAAGAAGTATTGTATGTACTGGTAAGATGGGAAATTAATAATTAAAAGTTCAGAAATAATTTTAGCCTTTCACCTATCTAAAATGAACAATTGAAATCACTTTTATATTTTAGAAGTAGGAAAAGTATAGTATTTAACAGGGATTAAAATACCATATTTTACTTGGTCTCTTAATAAGTGTTGTTGAGTGTAATTCAGTATTCTGCAGTCTCTTATGGATTGACTAATTTTTGAAGACAGTTTTCTTAGATTCACCAATAGGACAGGTTGTCAATCTTCTACATTTCAGCCTAAAAAATAGATCTATCACAATTAGCAAAGATCATTAGCACATGCTGTAGGCTATTCAGAACCTCTTAGCCAGATATTTTATTACTTACCATTTCTACAACATATACTTTAAAATCCAGAAAGAATTGATAAAAATTACTTAAAAGTTATGAATTGCTATATTTAAGTTTATATTTTAAATGAATTTTATTTAACATTACTAAAAAAACTTATCTTTGTCCATATTTAAAAAAAACAAAAATTTTTAATCTGAAAAAAAGCAAATGCCTCTAACGCTGATTTTACTAAGGAAGTAACCAAGGAAAAGTGGTTAGTAATGTGTATAGCTTAGTTAATACTGGCAAGAGGACTTTTTTTTTTTTAAGTTTATTTATTTATTTTGAGAGAGAGAGGGAGAGAATCCCAAGCAGGTTTCACAGAGCCTGATGCAGGACTTGAACTCACAAACTGTGAGATCACGACCTGAGGTGAAGTTGGACACTTAACCAACTGAGCTGCCCAGACACCCCGCAAGAGGACTTTAACTGATGTGGCTATCAGTGGCTTCATGTCCATAATATGTATTTCCTTCATATTAAAAGCACAAGTCATTTGATTTAACATTAAAGGCCTAAACACAATTGAACATAAGGTATGACTTGGAACTAAAAACTGCTGAGTAATCTAGTTGAAACAGAGACCTTAATTTGGTCAATAAAAATTCAGTGTTAAACTTTTATTGTACTCTTATTAAATGCTACTCGAGAACTAGACGCAAAGACAGATAATATCTGATTTTGAATGATACCTTATAACTCCCACAATGTATTAGCATTGTAATATGGAAGACTATTTCTATACATTTATTAATACAGAACTTGTTCAAAGAAGTGGTAGTAGATGTTCACCAGGCAAACAAAGAAGGGCATCAGAAGGGCAACATATCTGTGTAGGTCTATCTGACAAACAGAATTCCAGAAACCTGAACATCTGGTAAGTGTATACATGTAAAGGAATATTTTTTGCTTCCAAATGTCTGAAATTTGGAGGGAGAGATAAATACAAATTTCTAAGCGAAACAGTTGTTGCAATATTTAACTTCCACCCTAACATACGTAATATATGAAAGCACTTCTACGTACTAAGTATACATTACCCTATTTTGTTTCCCCTTCTCCCCTTCCTTGATAATTTTGAATCCATAGTTTGAGATTTGCCTCTGTAATATCAAGGAAATAGGATGATGTATAAATAGGATTATAAAGAAAATTATAAGTGAAGAATTTATATAACTTGATATGGTAATATATGTTATAGTCAATTAATAAGCTAAAATTTTCTCTAGTTCACCTGTAGTAGAACTGGTACCTTTGGAACACATTCTTAGCCTTGTCTCATTTGAATAAATATACATGCACGCATATATATGTGTATAAGTAAAATAAGAAAAATACAAGTTCTCAAGCACTGGTCTCATGTATTTGCAAGCCTTTCCCCTGCTTCCCACACCAATATTTTGAACTTCTTGAGGACAATGACCTCTTCCCATCTTTGTATTCCCCATGCCACAAAAGAAGCTTAGTCTTGATTCAATGAAGTAGCAAAATGTTAAATATATAATAAAGCAGATTGTCTTTCCACTTAAATCAATGATGTTTCAGTGATTATGGTTTTGCATGTGTATATAAAAAGTTCATTGTGCAAACAGTGGTTCGGTCCACATTCAGCATAGGTGATTTCTGCCCCATGACTGCCATCTGTAGCACTACTGCAAGAAATGCCACCATTTATGACACTTCTTCAGACACACTGTGCAGAGCTTTGGCTCAGCCTGTTGGGCCAGCAACAGCTGAGGCCTGCAGTTGTTGCCCATCATAGGACACATTCTTTGCAGTTCTGCTTCAGTGAACCTTAAAGCACTGGGCATTTCCATCTTAGAAATCCCTTCTGGAATTCATTCTACAACGGCTTTGTGAGTTCCCCACTATTCAGAGTTGATCCTGATTGTATTCAATAGAGTATGACCTGATCTGCTATGACTCCTCTCATCCCATAAAGCCACAGCTTTCAGTGATTCCCTATACTGATGAAATAGAGTTGCTAGTATCCAAGAATACCAAGTGATTATCTTGAGCATATCCATTAACATATATGGAACATATCCATATAATTAAGTGCTGTAGAGGAAATACGTGATCTTTGAAGTCATACACAGCTGATCCCAAAACCCATCTCTGCTATTTACAAGCCGGGTGGTCCTGGATAAATTACTTAACTTCTGTGATCTTCACTTTCCTCCTAGCCTCATAGGGTTATTTTGAGTATTAAAGGATACCAAGTCTTCTGCATGGGTATTCAATCAGTGCTTTTTCCCTTCTGTAGCAAATGTTCAGAATGGCCTTTTCATGCCACTGTTTCTGCCCATAGTTTGACAGTTATGCCTTCAGATTCTCCAAATTGTATGAGTTGTCCATTTGGGACAACATTTGGCCTTGCTGTTTTTTGTTTTGTTTTGTTTTGTTTTTTAAGTAACTTGTATGTCCAACATGGGGCCTGAGTTCACAACCTCGAGATCAAGAGTTGCTTCCTCGATCGACTATGCCAGCCAGGTGCCCCTATTTGGCCTTGGTTTTAAATGTTCAGCTTTATGTTATATTGCAGGAATGCCTACTCCGTTGCTTGACTGGGTGCTTGGAATTAATAAAATGGCTGTAGAACTGAGTGGGTGTAAGTTTTATAAAGCTCACTGAAGTTTAACAATTTGTCATTATTCCTGGAAGGACATTCACTCAAAATTTACATATTATAAGGTTTGAAAAAATAGCAATCTGCCAAAAGTGAGACTGAATGAAAATAAAATCTATCCACAGGAACACTGAACAAATGCAGTAATAGCACAAACTATTGATAGAGCTTAATTCTGGAAGTCTTTTCTGTATCTCATCCAAGATATAGTCTGTGCCATTCATAACTAATAGGTACATGTGAAAGTCATTTCTTCATAAGGTGAACCACTGATTAAGCCTGAGTCTAATGTCTGGTAAGGAAATGAATACATTCAGAATATTCTGAAACACATATTTAATGTAACCTACTGTACTAGGCTATAGGAAAAAATGTAAAGATTAAGTGCTTGCTTTCCCAGAATTTATAATCTAAGATATACAAAGGCTCTAAGTTGTTATCTTTTGGATTTTCTTGAAACTTTTTCCTATAAATAATAGAAAAAAATTGATTTAGTTGACAACATAATTTTTTCTTTTTAATGTCAAATTGCTTGATTTATTGAGTTAAAGCACCATTTGAGTTGTCAAATTTAGCTGGAGATCTGAAGTTACAGAACCAGGCAATTAAATCTTAGTAATGCTAAAAAGGGTTGAAAATAGTTTGTTCTTTCCCAACAGACTAGGAACATTTTGTTTTGTTTTGTTTTACTGGACCTTTTGCCCAAATGAGCTCTGTTGAATACAGTACAATAAGCTGCGGCTGCAGGGTGCTAATAGCAATGGGTATATTCCTTCATCCTCCCAAGGTCTGAGTCTCTCTGCCTGCTGTCTGAAAGTGGAGAAGTGAGGAACAAGATAACATCGAGGCCTATGCGACCCTCAGGAAACTCCCGCTGAAGACCACGCCCCTACACCCATGGAGGGGAGGGGCTTCCTAAATTCCCAGTCCTGCGCTGGAGGGTTCCCTATGGTTGCCCGGTTGGTGGCGCCTGAGAGCTTCCCGGGGGCTGCTCGAACCCACAGTTCTCCTAGGTATTTCTCTTTTTGTTTCTATTTCTAGCAAATACACTGGTTTTACATTTTTAATAGTGATATAAAGTCTCCTCCTTAAATTTAAATGAAAAATGAATATATAACAGTATTAAGTGTACTGGAATTAAAATTAAATTTAAAAAATAAAAATGAATACACATAAAGAAAAATATTGAGTAAATAATAGTTCAGGTGGTAAGTGGTGAACAGAAAGGTGGAGACACAGATGAGTGCACAAAAATTATTTAGGAGCTCTTGGAAAAGCAAAGTTTGACACTTAGGGAATCTAAAATAGGAATAGCTCTTCATTATGCTACTTGAGATAGTTTTTCAGTCAAGTCCTCAGAGGGGCTGATAAGCAGTGTAGTCTACGGAGTATATACTCTGCCTTTTGGGTTAGGCAGACACAATTCAAATACCATCTTCATGTAAGTAAACCTTGGGCCTGGGGTCCTCATTTGTAAAATAGGAATCTTACCTCATAAGATTGGTATGTGAATTAAATGACATAACACACATAAAGAGGATAGTGCATAGGTGACCTCATTCGTTCCTTTCGACTCACCCTCATATAATGTGAGCTGTTTCTATTTTATTAATGACTTGTGGACTTGTGAACTGGAAGTAGGTCACAATTATTTCCAGTCCTTTTTTTTTTTTTTTTTTTTTTTGGAATGTCTTAGCAAAATAGAGGAAAGCAATATATTGAATTCCCACATTTAGTGCAGCACAGAAAAATTAAAAGTTTGTGTTATTGGCGAAGTCAGATGTAGATTTTCATCTAGTGAAGCTAACCAGCCTCACTGCTTCTCCTCACACACACACAGTAAGTGAACCTACACACGTACTCATTCTTGTAACACACACAATTTTCCTCTCTGCTTTGGTAACTAAAAGTTAAGAGCTGAGGGTGGCTGGGTGGTTCAGTCAGTTAAACGTCTGACCGGCTCAGGTTATAATCTCATGGTTCACGGGTTCCGGCCCCGCATTGGGCTCTGTGCTGACGGCTCAGAGCCTGGAGCCTGCTTCAGATTCTGCGACTCCCTCTCTCTCTGCCCCTCCCCCTCTCATGCTCTGTCTTTCTCTCTTTCAAAAATAAACAAACATTAAAAATTTATTTAAAAAGACTAAGAATTGACATGTTGACCTTATTTGACCTTTTCCGGAGCTTTTAAAATATATTTTTGGTTATTATTTTTGTATTGTATTCCTTTTACTATTTTGTTTTTTATTTCAATGCATCTATTTTTATTCTATTATACTACCTTATCCTATTATATTGATCTTTATTCAATCTTTATTGCTATTATATCCTTTATTTTAGTTTCCTCAAGTCATTTTTGGAATAAGGTTAAGAATAATTATATAATTATTTAATTATATATTTATTTATATTTAATAATTATATCCAAAATAGTGTTATTAATCTACAACTGATAAAGTTCTAGGCAAAATTTAAAAGAAAAAGATTAGAGAGAATTTAATATGATCCTGAAACTGATCATGTCAGACAGTCCCCTGGTGACTTCTAACTTTAAGCAGTTCATTCTTGCTAAAACACAGTGAACTTAGTTATGCCACCAATCATGACTTTACGTCAAAAGCCATTAGAATCTGTTTGACCATTTTTTAAAAATGAGACTCACTTCACTAACTCTACCAGCTTATGTATTCACATACATATTGTCTTTCAAATTAGTCTCCTCTAGAGATGATTCTAGTGAAACCATCATAGCTAGAAAAGTAATGAGGGGACTTCTCTTTGCAAAAGCCTTCAAAGCTAAGTTAGACGCTGCAGAAGAAAAAATGAACTTTCTGATTGCCTCTTTAAATAACACCCACTTTATCTAGCTTAATCAACCATCTTATATTCATAGGATTCAATTTTTAAGAAGTCAAATATTTGGAAGAGTATGCCACATGATTTGAAGGCCAATCAGAAAGAAAAAGGGATTTCCAGAAAGATTTGGTATGAGGACAGAAATCACTGGAATAAGTGTGTAGTTAACCAAAGAGACAGTTTTGGAGCTCTGTTGCAAGTTTAGGTGTGTTTGTTTTTAAATGCATCTCATTCATAAGCACACCCCATACAGCATAATTCTGCTTGTTTCTTCTAGGAAACCAAAATATTTTCAATATCAGGATATTTGAGTTTTGTTTGTATAAAGCATAAAGATAATTTTTTCAATAAAAATAACAATTTGAGGCCCTTTTAGAGCAAAGATCTATTTTGACAGGAAAATTGCAGCCATCAAATCTGTAGTGTGTAGGACTGGAACTGCCTAAAAAGAAGGGAAAATAAACGAGTATTCATGCATGTGTTTTCATATTCTAATTTGGATACTCTCAAGAGAAACTGAAAATGATGTTTTATAGGTCCTCCTTTTCCTTATAACAATCTTGTGATTATTTGTATTTAGTGTTAAATATTACCTGACACTTTTACTTCTATTATTTTTAGCTGTTCACACACAAATGCAGCGAGGCTGACATAATTACCCCTTTTTAATTCACAAGAGACATGTATTTACGTATTTGCCATGGCTTTTCATGCTAGCATGCTGTTTCTGTGACAAGAGTACTTTGAACACACAGTAGGTAAAGTAATGTCGTCTGTTGCACAGCAACCTCAATAGCTGAATGTTAATTTAACCAGTAAAGACAAAGTAATTCCAATAATAAGAATTCCTTTCTTCCGACGAAGTTAAAAATGGAACTCAAATTGTTCTTATACAGCTCATTGGCTTAGTAATCCCTAGCAAATCAACCAAAATGCAAAGCCCACTTGCAAAGCTGCAACTGGTTACTGGAGATCCTAGTTGAAGATCTCAGTATAGACTCAGTGTAGATATTAGTGGCATACTAGGTTATTTGACACCTGGAGTGGATTATTTTTAATACCTATCACCTCCATGTGGTTTTCAGTGATAATCATGAAAGGAATAAGAATGATGGCCAGAAAAGGAGTGCAGATAAATGAAAATTGTCTTTTATTGAACATTCATGTATAGATATTTTGGGGGCTTTTTACTGGCATAATAATTATGCCAGTGGGGGAAAAAATAAAATGGAATACTTAGTGCAGAATAAGTAAAGAAAAAATACTAATACTTTTAAATTACACTAATGTACTTGTTTAATGTTTATTTATTTATTTGAGAGGGGGTGGGGAGATGAGCAGGAGAGGGGAAGAGAGAGAGGGAGAGAGCAAAAATCCCAAGCAGGCTCTGCGCTGATGATGTGCAGACGTGGGGCTCTAACTCATGAACCATGAGATCATGACCTGAGCCGAAATCAAGTCAGACACTTAACTAACTGAGCCACCCAGGTGCCCCTAAATTGCATTAGTGTGTTTTAAAAGGTGAATTTATACCTTCACATTGGCTTGTCACAGTAATGCATTACAGTAACTGATGTGAATTTTAATAAAATCAAAATGTCTACAAAAGGTACAGTTTAGACAACTAAATCATACCACCATGATGTAGCCTTCCATTTTCTTGAGTTACTGTTTAGTTGAAAACAAATGATAAATAATAAAAAGAAGTATTATTCAAATTTAGTAAAAGATTTGATGTTTGAAATAAGATTTATACTTCTCAAACAAAAAGTTCACACTTCAGGTTTAGCATGCTGTCTTGCTATTGTAATAAAACTTCCCAGAATGACTGGATTGAGATGACTCAAGTTCTGTTTCTTATCTTTAAAATCACTGTGCTAAATTATTAATTTCAATAGGATTATGTAGGACCATAAAGTTTGTAGATAGAAATTACCTGCAAAGCAGGCTTTAACAATCCACAACTGGGGTGTCTGGGTGACTCTGTAGGTTAAGTGTCTGACTTCAGCTCAGGTGATGATCTCACAGTTCGTGGGTTGGACCCCCACATCAGGCTCTGTGCTGACAGCTCAGAGCCTAGAGCCTGTCTCAGATTCTGTGTCTCCCTCTCTCTCTCTCTGCCCCTCCCCTGCTTGCACTCTGTCTGTCTCTCTCTCTCAAAAATAAATAAACATTAAAAAAAATTAAAAACAAAACCAAAAAACATCCCCAACTGCTATTACTATGTAAAGGAATGGATGCAACCAAGTCCGTGTGTGTAGGCTGATGGTATAACTGGGAATTCTCCACATTAACTTCCATGCAGGATGCATTGTTTATTAAAGGATAAATTATCAAAATGTGCTAATCTGAAATTTACATATATTTTATTTCAACTCTACAATAACTATTTGGAATTTAGACACACAAGAGGTAGTTTGGGAGAGAACTGTTTTGGCACTAACATTGTTTAGAATTATTGGCACATGACAATAAAAAGCAAACCCATGGTTGGTCAGTTTCACTATTGTGTTTAAGCTTCTCTACAGACAATGTCAGGAGGGCACCACCCGGCCCTCAACACATGACTGCATACTTTCATTTCATCTCTACCCACAAAACATGCTTTGTTTCGTGCCAGGTACACCAGCTGCAGAAAATATCCAGAGATGCTCTGCACCAATCTTTACACGTTCATCAATACTCAGTGAGGAGAACCAAGGGTTAATTAGTAAAATTAACAGTTGTTAAGTAAATGTGTGTCACTGCTTCCCAGAGCCACTATACAACATGATTAATTCAGCATCATATCCCACCATTGACACTATAAAGCCTTTTTAAAAACAAACAAACAAACAACAAAAAAAAAACATTTAACTGGAGAAGCAACTCAGAACTCCTTAAGTTCTCTGAGCTCTCAGCATGTTTGTTTCATCTTTGAGCACAACCTAGTTTCCGCTCTGTTCTTTCCCCAATCCTAGAATCTCAGTACTCCTGTGAAATCCCAGAAATCTAAGATCACTTCAAAGTTTGTGTCCCCACTAAAGTATTAGGAACCTTGTGTGTTCCACCATTCAGAGGATTCACTTTTCAAATAGGATTGCAGGGTGAGTAAAGCTTAGCACAAAGACCAAAGGTGCAACTTCTGACGTGGAGAGTGTTCTGTATCCTGCGTTATAGGGCCTCCATACCACCTCTCAGATCAGATCACACCACATCAACCACTCTGCTCATCTTACTCCCATGGCCTGCCTGATACAGTGACTTAGCCCATGTCATCACCTCAAGATTGCAAATGGTACATGAGGGCTCATGAGCTTAGGGGAGCTTCTATCCTGATGAGGACAGGTTTGCAAATATTTTTCTAAAGTCACAAGACTTTTCTATCCCAAAACTAAAACAAAAGACAGCGCTGGTGGCTATGCAATCATGACTATATCCTTTATTGTCAGTTTTTTCATTCAAAAAATGTAGGAATAAGGCACGATGACTACATAATCTCTAAGGTTCCTATCACTTTCTATATTTCTATTGTACATATAAAACAAATTTTACATAAACCAAATTTTGTCGTTTATAGGCACATAATTTTGAGGAAACAGAAGAGACAAATTGTTAATAACAGGAAAAAGTGATAGCGGTGACAATGATTACAGGGCTCATGGTTAAGAAAGCAAATTGTAGAATTATGAAAATCTTTCCTTGGGGCACCTGAGTGGCTCAGTCAGTTGAATGTCTGACTCTTGATTTCAGCTCAGGTCATGATGCCAGGGTCATGGGATGAAGCCCTGTGTCTGGCTCCACACTAAGCATGGAGCCTGCTTGAGATTCTCTCTCCCTCTCTCTCTCTCTCTCTCTCTCTCTCTCTGTCTCTCTGTCTCTCTCTCTCTCCCTCTGTCCCTCTCCCCCACTTGTGCTTTTTCTCTAAAATAAAAAAATAAAATTAAAAAGAAATTTCTTCTCTTATGGAAGTCCCTTGATTGGGTCTCTCTCTCTTTCACACACACACACACACACACACACACACACACATGATTTTGTGAACCTACAGATTCTTCTTTAATTCAACAACATATAGAGCATGTACTATGTTCAGGCACTAAATTGAGCACTGGGGATTCAACAATGAATAAAACAAACCCGCTGTCTTCATGGAACTTACATTAAGGAGAAACAGAAAATAGAGACATAAACAGGTGTTGAGAGTATAGCTAAACTACACTGTAAGATTGCTGCCTTGGCATCTATTTTGTGTGGCCAAGGTTCCTGCTGGGGTGTGGAACTCACACTTGCCCCTCCCTTGAACACACGCCCACAGTCACAAGTAAATCTAAGTTCCTGACCTTTGTGATAAGCAGTCTCTCCCATCTCCCTCAGCCTTCTCCTTGTGTACCCCTTAAATGAGATGAAAACCCTGCTTTTTTTGGTTTGAATCGGCCAATCTGGCCAGGAACACCAGGGTCTACCTGCAGACTCTATTAAGGAAACACCCTATGTCTTACCACACTCTCTCCCCTGGCACCTTGCCTTGACCATCGTCCGGGCCCCTTGAGGCGTGCCATGTACTTCCTCCAGGATCTGTGAGTAATAAGCTTCTCTGTTTTACTTTCCCTTGTGCTTTTTGTTGAACCGTGGCCCACCCTCCAACACCCTAGGGCTCTACTTAACAAATGTTAACAAAATCACAACAATAAGTAAAATATGTGGTATGTCAGTAGTGATAAATTCTTTACAGTTAAAAAAAAGGGGAAAGAAGAAGGATGAAGAGTTCTGGGGGATGGAAGCAAGGTATGATTTTTACATGATGTACAACTGTCACAGCAACTGAGGGCAAGAGTGAACCTTCTGGTAATCAGGAAGAGAGCAGCGAGTGCTGTAAAAAGCAGCTTCCACACCATTCGGGAAAGAAGTGAATGCTTGCTTGTCACAAAATGGCAGGTATCACAAGGACAGGTGAAGGTGTTACTGAGAAGTGCTTTCACTTTTTAAACTCAGTATCTTGATTCAAACTAAATGATATTAAAACAACTGGGGCAATTTCACGAAACACCTACATTCTAACTGCAGTTCCAAACTACCTTCTGAAAAACCAGCACAATCCACAGACACTAAGGATAATAATGCTTGAAACACTATCCTAGGGAATAGTGTTTCTCAATAAGATAAAGTCTGCTATTTGACTTGCCATTTTTCTTTTCAGCTTTCTATCAGTAACTACTATTGGAAGTCAAAGGTTGAGAAATTGCAATCCAGGAAACCCTCCGGAGGGTGTTTTGAGGATTTAAACTGAGAAGTTATCTGATTCCTGGAGGTGTGAACTCCAGGGAAGGGTGAGAGAGGCTTCTGGGTTGAACCCACTCTGATCCAGAGTTACTGAGGCCAACGCGTGCCCTGGAGGCCATGGGGTATAAGACAGGTGAAGGCTTACGCTGGAAGTGCACATTTGGTCAAAGCTAGCTCCAAGGAAGAGGACTTGACCTTCATCTAAGAACTGCTTTGTGCTGCCCAGAGACTTCCTAGCGCTATGTGTCAGGCCTATTGGACAGTGGAGCACCCATTTTTTGACAGCAACTCTATGTGGCAACGAGAAGCAGTCGCAGTAGTGGATTGGTGTGCTCAAGGTCAGTATTCCACTTCGTGGGGTGGAGAAGTTGGACCAATCAAAAGCCTCTTGTGCTCTAGATGATGGGGGAGGGAGATACCCATTATTTGTCCACATTTATCCATATACTTATGGATGATTTGTAGAGCAGTTCAGATAGTTTCATCTCCAAATTGCAAAAAACATCTTTTACTTCTTAAATTGAGACGAAACAAAGTGAACTGTTCCCTGTCTACTGCCCAAGTAAAGTTTAAATCTTGGTCTCCAGAAGGAAATTTTGAGAGTATTCTTTGCACACCAATATTTACTTAGGCCATACAAATGCATACTGTTCTAGGCTGGTTCTGAATGTAGATCATAATAACTAACATTTGTTAGGCACTTACTGTTGATTGATCCCTAGGCTTTTTGTCTTTTAATCCTCCCAATAACCCATGGAAATTTGCTACCTGCACTTTTTAGGGGAAGGAAATTGGAGTTTGGTGAGGTGGAGTGGTAGACCAGAATCTGGACACAGGGGAGCCAGTCTCAGGAGCTCTCTCCTCTATAATGCCTTCCAGGAAGCAAACCTGGTTCTTTGGCAGTTGGAATGAGAGACCTCACATCTATTTCCAGCACCTCCCCCACAATTGGTCTTTCTAACACAGGTAACAGTGAAGTTACTCTAAACACTGAAATTACCAACATGGATCCAGTCCATCTTTTCCTAATTAGGTTGGCATGAACATTTCTCTGCTTTCATCTTTCAAAGCCCTCCCTTTTACAAACCCACCATTCAGTTTGTATGTACTCTCCGGCAAGTCTGCCAGTGACACTTTGCAGTCATCTATAAAATAAACTTTTAGTCCCAGCTCCATCTCCACAAGCAAATGACTCACTCAGATTCCATCATCGAAAGGTGGGGAATGTAAATGTGATGCTTTGAAATGTCTCCTTTGGGTTCAGGGAATGTACATGGTAGGGGCTAATTGTCAGGAAATTTAATTGTTACTCTGTGTATCGAGCTTCCCTTGTGTGCTGGGGCACACCATAGGTGCTAATAGTGAGAAAATTTGACTGTAGCTCTGCTGTGCTCTCTTCATTAAGCTAATGGAACATTTTCCTTTCATTTTCTCCCCAGGGTGGCTGTAGGAGTGCAACCTTATAATTGTTGCTCTTACTGTAATTGGAGGTAGTAGGAGTATATATAATCTTATTGTCTTTCCTATGTGGTGGTAGTTTATTTATGACCTATTGATAATTCCCAGCCGGCAGCAGAAAAACTCAGTGAGTATTACATTAGCATTCCCTACTAGGAGAGCGCCTACCAAACAAAGACTATTATTAACCAGGAAGAACACGTATGAGGGATGGCCCATCATACCAAATATAAACTTCATTACTGCAAAGATTGACCCTTCTGGGTATCATGGGTGATTATTTGTTTCGCTAAAATTAATAAAGCCATCGTCTCTATCTTTCTTTAGATGTATGAATATAGTTTCATGAATCTTTTTGGGAGGCTCTCAAGGCTACCGCATATCTTCAAAGTGATAAGGAGTTTTATTTGGCCATTGAGGTCCTTGGAGTGTAACGGGCCATGCGAAAAACATAAGTATTTAGCATCTACCACCCTGATTCAGGGCACTGGGGTGTGCTGAGTACAGCTTAGGGCCAGCAGGACCCTTCCCAAAGGGCATCCCAGGGGATGACCTGGGAACCTGTTGCCCCAAATACAAATGAGGAGATCTGCTGAGGCACAAACATCTGTGTTGTCAAACCTTGGCCTCCTACAACATATTTTGATGAAATAACCTTTTAATTTTTACAAGATGTAACATTTTTTAGGACACTGAGTATTCTCTGGATATTGTCCACAACCTATGTGTTCCATTTGGCTTTCATTAGAGTCACTGAAGAGAACTAGCATGTTAACTATTTTGCTGTTTAAAATGGTTCCATTCAAGGACTGCCCTTTACTTCTGAACAGAAAGTATCTTCTAAGGTCAGTACACAGAGCTCATAAATATAAACAAATTAGGTTGGCATCCATGAGAACATAGAATTATGTATTCCACCCCCATTAGATTATTGAATATCAAAGAATTCAGTAGTGGACTGAATGCATAATCAAATATCTAAATTGTTAAAACTTAAAATCTGAAAATTGGCATTTGGTCAAGTAGCTATTACGTGGCAAGCACAACACTATAAATCTCCACAGATATTATTTCATTTTATACTCCTGTAGTAGGGCAGAATAATGGCCTCCAAACATGTCTATGTCCTAACCCCTGAAACCCCTGAAAGTCTCTTACCTTCTATGGAAAAAGAGACCTTGCAGGTGTAATTAAGGTAAGGATAAGATATTGGAAAATTAACCTGGATTATCTGGGTGGACCAATATAATCACAAGGGTCATTATAAGAGGGAAGAAAGCGGGTCAGAGTCAGAAAAGAAAATGTGACACCAAAGCAGGAGTTGGAGTGATGTGGCCAGGAGCCAAGGAATGTGGGCAGCCTCTGGAGGCTAAAAAAGGCAAGAAAATGGCTTATCCCTCTAGAGACTCTGGAAAGAATGCAGTCCTGTCAGCCCATTTAGGACTTCTGACCATCAGAATGGTAAACGAGAAGGCTGTGTCATTTTAAGCCACTAAATCTGTGGTAATTTGTTATAGCAGCAACAGGGCACTATATAACTCTCCACAATTTTATAAAACAGGCCTATCTCCATTTTGCAGATTGAGGAAATGATATTTCAGGGACTCAAGTGGTTTAACTCACCCTGCTTCCTCTCCCAGTGCATGGAGTGTAGCTATTTTTGAGCGTACCTGTGTTTTCTCTTCAAGTAGTTGGGTTCTCCCAAGGTTCCGAAAAAGCTGCAAGACGCATGAGGTAGGTAATTCACTAACTGCACATCCACACTTTTGTCTTCAACATAAGGTTAGATGACTTTCTAATGAGCTTAGCTGAGTTTTTTCTTTTCTAAAAAGTTGGCCGTTTTTGTGAAGATTAATTCAGCATTTCTGAAACCGGAGCTTCCTGTATTGCTCTCTCTTTTGGCAAACGTTTTCCTTTGTCTCACCATTTAAGTTTAGATTCAAAAATTAGACCAGGAGGGAATAAACAGTCTGTGAGTGGAAGGGGTTTAATGTGTTTCTCAGTGTGCAATAGTAACTTCAGTCAGGTAGGGTCTTAGAGAAAGATGTCCTATTCCAGTTTTAACTTCAAAGCCCACAGAAATGGAGAGCATGCTTTTGGAGAGTTAATGGTCGTTTTCCATATCCTTAGTATTGTGGCTCCCTGGGTTCTGCAGCAAGTCTAGATATAAAGGTCTGAGCCTTTAGGTTTGTTCTGGTTTTAAGCACATTTGGTTCTGTAGTAGATATGTGTTCATTACCCATCTCCCCTAGCTTGGGGGAATATTCTTCCCCTTTCTGTGTGGTATGATGAGTGAGGGCAACCTAGCCATCCCCTTGTGATCTAGGCTTGGCCAATCAGAATACAGTATGTTATATCCTGACTACAGTGATTGGTTCAGGGATCAAGAAGGATGGTGCAGAGGTTTATATGTAACCTTAAATATTTTCTTCATGCATATATAAGCAACTATAAAAATACATCCCTATTCTCTCTATTTTAACACAGGAAGTATATTAGACATACTGTTCTCCAATGTGCTTTTTTCATCTAACAATGTATCTTGTCAATCTCTTCCTATCAATAGATAGAGAACTTCATCCCTTATGCAGCTAGATAGTATTACAGGATCCATTTTGATCGGAAGGACCTTGGAAAACCAGGTTGATTTTGAGGAGTTGGGTCAACTCTGTATGAGAAAGGAGTGGTAGAAGGTTATAACTGGATCCCATCCCTTCTTCTACCTGGCAGAGAACCAGTACCTGATTCTCTTACCGAGCTAGGAGAAAGAGGGTCCCTGGACTGGGAGGTGCTAGAAACAAGTTAATGGTGTTGACCTTATTTTGAAAGGATGAAGTTAAATAACGTATACATGCTAAATGTTGAAACTACTGCCAGCATGCCTCCCAACTTGGCTTCTAGACAGCAGACAGTTACTTTTATACCACTCAGGGAGGAATGAAAAAGGTTCTTCTTCAGAAACCTGACCCCACCAGGAAAGATGACCTAGAAATACTGCTGTGGGCTGGGAGTTCTCATCAACAGCCTGATCACTCTAGAGTGAGACCTTAGTCATCAAGCCTCCCAGTTAACCAGAGAACTTTCACTGAGCTTTTAAGTAATCTACTCTTAATTATCATCAAGCAGTTAAGAATTCTTAGATATCTGAGGGAAACTTCCAAAATAAAAGATATAGTCCAAAATGAACCAAAAGCAAAACATAAGTAAGTTGCTGCTTGGAGGAAACAAAGACTACAGGGGGAGCTGAAAACTTTTTTAAAAAGCTATCATCAAAATCTTCAGAGAAATAAAAGATGATACTGCGTCCATGAAACATGTTCTATTAAAAAGGAACATTCAGAAAAATGTAGAAGAAAAGAATTATTGGAAATTTAAGAAAAGAGAAATTCAGTAAATGGATTGGAAGAGAAATTGAGAAAGTCTTCCTGAAATCAGATTAAAAGGCAAATAGAAAATATAAAAGCAGGCTTAAGAAAATTAGAGCAATACAGAATGTCCCTAAATATGGGTTTGTCTGATGTTTATTTTCATGGCTAGACTGGGGATATGGGTATTTGTGAAGAAGAGCATGGAGGTGAAGTATCATTCTCGTCACATCATGTCCGGGGTACACACTATCAATGTTACATCACTGATGCTGTTAACCAGGATGACCTGGCCCAGATAGCATTTCCCACATTTATCCATGTAAAGTTACTTATTATTTCTCCTTCCCCTACTCTACTCTTCAGAAGCAAGTCACTAAGCCTAGCCCACGCTCAGGGGTGAAGAACTGAGACAGGTGGTGAGTATCTACTTAAATCGTTTAGAATTATACCCTTCTCCTTTATTTATTTTTTATTTGTTCAGTTGTATATTCTTTGGATTATAATCCGATACTACCTTATTTATTTTGTTGCCTAAATTTTTCCAGGTTTGTCCACTGGTGATCTGTTAGGTTGGCTCCTGTTCCCCTTTGATATGCCTCATTTTCTGTTTGTTTTTTGAGTACTTCTCTACTCTCTGGCATTACAGGATCCTCTGAGTTCATCTGGAATATTTTCTCCCTCAGCTCTATAATCAGTCATTTTCCCAAGGAGTCTGGTTCATTTTATTAGAGAATATCATATGCCCCTAATTTATTGCTGTGATTCTTTTTTTTCTTTTTCTTTTAGGACTCTACCCCCTGTCAACTTAAGAGCTATTGGGAATATCAGGGAAAGAGCAAAATTTTGACAAGTTTCCTCAGGATTAAGGTAGACTTTATTTTAACACCTCACTCTAGCTCCTTACAAGACAGAGGCTATATTGTCACTTATCCTAAAAGAACAGTATTAGAAATTGGAATTTTCATCCTTAACCTTATACCCTCAGAAATATTATTTAACCAGCATTTTACAATTCATCCAAAGAATGCTAAACAGGTATTCCAAGAATTAGATTCCATGATATTAAGTATTTTAAGAGCAGGAATCCCATCAATACATAGGATAGTTAACTTCTTAGTCTTTGCATTTTTATTAGGAATATCTAACAGATTTTATAAATCCCATACTCTGAGTCATTCAGTGTGTGCACAGCTAGTGTCATTTTTTTTTTTTTTACTTAAGAAAAGAAAAAGATGTTTTCACTCTATACATAAAATGAATAACCAACACTAGAATTAAAAAATTACTTTAGAAAGAGGCAGTTCAATTAATCTGAAATCTATACTATATAAATGTGAATTCAAAGTTAATTGTATTCTTTTTCCAAAAAGCTACATTTGCACTTACAGATATAAGGCTCAACTCAACTGCGTGTGTCAAATGACTTAATCTGGTTATTGGGTTTATGGAGGGATTTAAACATTTTAGTGAAAGGAGACAAATACAACATTCTTTTGTTTAAATTAAGTTTTGTAATTCAAAGGATTTGTTCATTTGGGCCTTCAAGTTCCTTCTTTCAACACAAGAGAGTCTTGAAGGTAGAATCATTGCTTGAAAGGCTTTTGCTTTCGCATCTAACTTTTACTTTGAAACTAACCAAAAAGAAACTAAGTGTATCAGAAGCATACCTAATCTCCTGGAAGTCAGCATTGCATCAAGTGTATTAAAATTAAAAACTACTCTTTTTTTTCTCCTCCTTAAATAGGCATCTGGTAATAAAAGGCCAATCAGCTGGGTTAGGATAAAACAGACAGTGTTTTTCCTTCACTAGTTCATTTGGAAAAGTCGCTTTGCTAATTGAGAAAATTTTAATGAATTTTACTTGCATTAAAATAAAGGTGATTGCTTCATGGCAACAATGTACTCATTTGAGAAAGTCATTACATTTATGTATTGTGTTTTCAAGTAAATACTTTTGCCAAAATGTATTAGCAAGGAATATAATATTATGGTTCATGGTTCTTGTAGTATCTGAAAAGAATAATTGTATAACCAATCACTGAAAACAAAGTAAATGTTCCTCTTGGGTTTGTACAATAAAAATGGAATTAAAATTACTCAGGCTCAAAAATGCAAATATAATGCATCTCTACAGCAGAAAAATAAAAATTTTAAGAAAGAACTTTGTCTCTTAAGGCCAGTATTTCAATTCCTCTTAAAGGCTTCATTTGATTCCAGAACTGATCACTTCAGAATTCAGTTCCATGCTGAATTTTGTAAAGTAATCAAATATTTCACTGCTTTTAAAACAAAATTATCATTCATTCTCCTGAACAAGCTCACTGATATTCAGAACACATTCTGGGGAAAATTAATGCTAATCAGCAACCAAAATAGCACTTTCATGTATTAGACAGTAACATAAGATTAAATTCACATTAAACTCAAGAGCAAATAACCCATATCAATTTAAATAGATTAAATCCTGGGAAAGGGCAAAGGTGAGAAATGATCTGAAGGGATAACCAAATTGTACTGAGAACAATAGGCCTTGTATTAGACAACAGCAACCCCTACCGGAAGCCTGAGGCTGCCTGGACAGGCATTCTTGGAGGCTGCAGGGGTGGGGGGGGAAGGGAAGGAAGCTGAGAGGATGCTCAGACCTCCACCTGGCAGATGGAGGCATCATCAGTC